>NW_019154147.1:758514-759059 GCF_002288905.1 Enhydra lutris kenyoni
CACTACAACAGGACCCTCCCCCAGAAGATCAACAAGAAATCCAGCCAGGACCAAGTTCACCTACCAAGGAGTGCAGGTTCAAAACCAAGGAGAGCAGCGGAATTCCAGAGGAGGAGAAAGCAAAGCACGGAACTCATGGCTTTCTCCCCATGATTCTTTAGTCTTGCAGTTAATTTAACTTTTTTCTTTTTTTTTTTTTTTCAATTTCTTTTTTCTTCTCCTGCTAGATTTTTTTTAACTTTGACCCTTTTCTTTCTTAACGTTTTTTAACTAGTTTATCTAATATATATATATATATGTATATATATATATTTCCTTTTTATATTTTTTATTTATTTGTTTTCTTTTTTTAATTGTTTCTTTTTTTTTTTCCTGAACCTCTTTTTATCCCCTTTCTCCCCCCCCTCCACGATTTAGGATATCTTCTGATTTGGTAAAAGTGTATTTTCCTCGGGTCTTTGCCACCCTTTTAGTATTTTACTTGCTCCTTCATATACTCTTATCTGGACAAAATGACAAGGCGGAAAAATTCAAAACAAAAAAAA
>NW_019154147.1:764059-845961 GCF_002288905.1 Enhydra lutris kenyoni
CAACAGATGAATGGATAAAGAAGACGTGGTATATATACACAATGGAATACTATGCAGCCATCAAAAGAAATGAAATCTTGCCATTTGCGACGACGTGGATGGAACTAGAGGGTATCATGCTTAGCAAAATAAGTCTATCAGAGAAAGACAACTATCATATGATCTCCCTGATAAGAGGAAGTGGAGATGCAACATGGGGGGGGTTAAGGGGGTAAGAGAAGAATAAATGAAACAAGATGGGATTAGGAGGGAGACAAACCATAAGTGACTCGTAATCTCACAAAAAAAACTGAGGGTTGCTGGGGGGAGGGGGGTTGGGGGGGGGGGTGGGGTTATGGACATTGCGGAGGGTATGTGCTAAGGTGAGTGCTGTGAAGTGTGTTAACCTGGCGATTCACAGACCTGTACCCCTGGGGATAAAAATATATTATATGTTTATAAAAAATAAAAATTAAAAAAAAATAAAAATAAAAATAAAAAAATAAAAACCCCATCAGACAATTATAAAGAAAATAGTAATTTTATCTGGTAAGCTTGACCTAATAAATTTAGTTTTAGCAATTCACCTTACAGATCTAATATTATCCACTTGAAAATTCATAAATGAACATATTCATTTAAATATTACTTATAATAGTTAATATTTGAAAATAATGACTAAACGATGAAATATGGATGAAGGCCTAATGGACGTTTTCATAGATGGAATAAAAAGTGAGAAAAGTGCATACAATGTAAGATTGAGAAACACTGCTTACAATTTCAATTTTAGTGTGTTTCTATTACCATGCATATTTAAGTAATTTATTTACATAATGTATATATTATGCTTATAATTAAATTTATATGTATGAATGTGTATATGAACTTAGGAACAATTATAACATGCTAATATGTCCGAGTGGCTTGTTTATGGTTAATATTTATCATGTTTATATTCCTATGTTTCAATTTCTTTTAAGACTTATTTATTTGAGAAAGAGGGAGATAGCAAGAAAGAGAGCATTAGCAGTGTGGGGAGAGAGAAGCAGGGTCCCCACAGAGCAGGAAGTCCAATGTGGGGTTCAACCCTACGATCCTGTGATCATGACCTGAGCTGAAGGCAGACGCTTAACCAACTGAGCAACCCAGGTGCCCCTATGTTTTAAATTTTTAAATGTGTCCTTTTATAATGCAACCAGAACAGAATATTTATTATTTATAATGGGTAAACTAAACTTAACTACAATAAAAATAAAGTTACTTTTATTTCATGAAGTCAAATATAAATTACCTAGTAATTCTATACTTAGCTCAAATCATATCACTTAAATTAAGCTGCAGATTATTTTCAAGGATTTTATGAGACTTACTGAAAAATGACTAGATGTAACTAGTTCATCATTTATGCAACAAACCCCTTATTCATAAATAGAATTGCATGGTCTCTGAACACTTGATCAAAAATTAGTAGAGCTTTAATTAATGAAGTTTTATTGGCCCCACAGAAAGTATTAGTTACTTATTTAGGCTTAATTACAGATACACGATTTCTCCAGAGACAGTTAACTATATATATATATGTTATTTTTTTCATAAATTTTAAAGTTAAATAAATTTATGTTATTTTATTTTTATGAAAATTTAGCACTATGATCCTGGTAATCTTGTTTCAGCATCTATTCTGAGGAATTTATCAAGCAAATGAAAAATAGGGTTTTTAAAAATTCAATTTCAGCTTATCTTAATTAAATCAGTAGACTATATCAGTTATACATACATACATATAAAAATTAAATTCTGCTGTAATATTTGTTGTGGTAAAGAATTTTATACAGGCATATCTGTTATAAACTTCAACCAAACAGCCATAGGGGATTGTTTCAGGCCATGTACCCAGAGGGAAATATAATTTAAGTTTACCATCCACAATAAGTTCTTCACAAAAAAGACAAAAGTTAATTAGTCAGTAAACTGGAGGCATAAATAGCTGAATTGTTTGAAAATGAAGACATTCCATTTTCTTCTAGTGGAAAGGGGGAGGGAAATAGAAAAAAGGTATTTGTAAATGAAAATTTTAAATAAGTGGGGACCAATTTCAAGAGGAAATTATAGACTGTGCAAGAATTTGAGCACTATTTTATAGACCAAAGGGAAATATTATGGGTTTTTTGATGGAGGTATGACAAGATTGGGTTCATGCTGTGTACAGAATATCCCACAGAGATTCTCTGTAAATGAAGCTTCCTTGATTTTAAAATTTATGAAAAGCATTCTAAGTATAGACATCCATTTGGATTATTACAATGAGTTTTATCATAGGAAAGGCTCTGAGAAGTCCTGCGATAAAATATAAAATCCGTTTAAATTTGTTAAACTCACTTCTAGCTAAATATATTTCATCAGAAATTAGCTCTGGATAATTGCTAATTTTCTACTTTGTAAACAGCTGCTTCATAATGACATCCATGTACTCTACAATGCAGAGTGTGATTAAACAATAGAAGTCTTGACATTATGCATCATTCTTACGGTTTACCAGGGGTATTTATTTTTAGAAATCTCCTACATTAACATTTCCTGATCACTTCTTGATCTTAATCTTGTCTTTTCACATAAAAGAATTAGAAAGTCTGATGATTAAGTATGTAAAAAACTAAATTTCAATAAATTAAGAAGCATCTAAAAAGCATCAGAATTATTATTTTAAAAAAGTAGTTTGTTATGAGATTTGTTATAGTCTATGAATTCCTATACAGGAATTAATAATAAATTTTAAAAATCAAAACTCAAAAAGCATTTTTTGTTTTACTATTACTGTGCATCTAAATCCATTGGAATTATTTCCAAATTTTAAATCAAGCCCTATAATCTACACTTGCCTGTCCCACCAAAAAAAAAAAAATCCATAGCTACTAAAAACACCTATTCCAACCAAACTAAAACTACAGTCTAGGATTTCTGAAGGGTTTAATTAATATTTTATACACAGAACTGATTTTGTGAGAATAAAAGAGTATTTTACTGAATCACTTGCTCTGTTCAGAGCATTGTTCACATAGGCAGAATCAGAAAAAATAAATATTAACATCTTTGAATGTCGGTGTTGGGAATACATCTTAGACTATTGACATTTCTGTCTGACAGAACTTTCTGACCACCTCATGAATTAGGAGAATGAACATGGCCTTGAAAAGTTAGACTTTCTCTTGGAAAGTCATATTCACAATTACTTGTCATCTCCTATTGAAAAACTCCCTCTCTGTGGAAGTTCTCTTGGGTCTTTATTTTCAGTATTAGAAGAGACCAAACTCATTATGCTATTTAACACCTTGAACTAGACAGCAACTTGGCACAGGAAAGGAGCAGCCAGTGTTATATTTGCCATTAAATACAGGCACCTTTTAAACTATTCAGAGTGCAATTTTGTTAAGCAAAAGGCATATTATTGGCCTTAGGCCATTTACTATAAATATTTCCTGGTCAAGATCAATTGATGTAGAACATCTTGAATAATGCTAAAGGAAATATAAAATACAGCTTAAATATCAGATGATATAAAGATTACATAAATATTAGAAATTAAAGTTAAATTATTTCTAAGTCATAATTTGTGTGTAATCTAGATATTGTTGATATAGGTATATAGAACCCAATCCCATATATAAGAAGAATGTTGAATTTATACAATATAGGGGATGCAAATTTCTCTCTTCTCTAGTGCCCTCAAAGAAGCCCCAAGAAGCAAATCAATTTTTGGCTTAAGAGGGAATGTGCTCTTCCCTTCAAATTTGGGAACACTAACCCATCAATATAATTTTGGATGTCCTTTTTTTGTCTTCATTACTCTAAACCAAGAATCCTAAAAGTTAACCAATGGTAAAGGAGAAAAATTGAACACACTATAATAAAATTTTACTGAAGCCAAAAGTTTATTTCAGTGGCTAAAATGTTGTTAACATCCATTTGTTTGAAGATAGGAATTCAGTTGTTCTTGCCTTGTTCCCAAAAGGATACAAAGCAACAATAAGACTTCATGAGAATATGAACAAAAAATAAAAAGGAAGAATAACTAATACGGGTGAATAAGAAATGGACAGTTCTTAGTTATTATTTTAAAAGCAAATCTTTTATATACCAAAGATATAAATCATAAATAACAATTTGTTAGATATCATTCTTCCTTGCCAATGTAGTTTTAGCATTGATGTTTAAAGAAAGAAAAGCATATTTGGAGTGCACACAATATGTATATGTATAGGCATACAAGAAAATTATTTTGATTTGTAAATATGTTTTAGATTTGACAGACTTATCTCTGCTGTATTTGCTGTTAGGTTCAAAACTTTATGTAATGATTTTTTATAAATATATATATATATATATATATATATATATATATTTGTAATTTGATGACTCTGAAACCACAATCTCTTTCAATTAAGCATTTTTTGGGTTTTGTTTTTATTTTTGTTTTTCTGGATACAGAAAGTGAACAATGTAGAGAGCAAAAAATAGTAGGGAACGAGGAATCGTAGTACAAGTACCTTCCTCCTCATATACCCCCTCACCAAGAAGATTGGCACCCATGTGTCATAATTTCCTAAGTAGAATACCAATTCCCTAAAACCACTGAGATAATCCTTCTATTTAGTTGATTTCTGACAGAAATCTTCAAAATGTGCCTAAGAATAACTTATTGATCTGCCAACTAAATTAAAGTTAAAACGAAGTCTAATAAAAACTAATATATGGGGGGCGCCTGGGTGGCTCAGTGGGTTAAGCCTCTGCCTTCAGCTCAGGTCATGATCTCAGGGTCCTGGGATCAAGCCCCGCATCAGGCTCTCTGCTCAGCGGGGAGCCTGCTTCCCTCTCTCTCTCTCTCTGCCTGCCTCTCTACATACTTGTGATCTCTCTCTGTCAAATGAATAAATAAAATCTTTAAAAAAAAACACAAAAAACCTAATATATGGACCCTCAAACTTCAACTTAATTATTTGAATGGATATAACATAGGAGAGGAAGTATGAAGATCAGTATTTAGGTTGGGTCTTCTCACTCACCAAGTCAAGCCAGCCTGGGGCCTCTGGGGAGGTTCTGTAATCTCTCTACAACTCCGTTTTCTCAAAAGTCAAACTCTCCTTACTGCAGGTTTGGTATGAGATTGTTTAAACTGAAAGCACTATACAAATAAAAGCATGCATTATCTATGAAAAAGATAAAGGGCAAATCTGCTCTACACCTATATCCTTTTCAATAAAACGTAGGATAAGTAATGATGGTTATTACCTCTATTTTAGAAAGAAAATGGGAGTTTGGGATTGAGAACACTTGAACAAAAGAATATAGGATTAAACATCTATCATTAAACCTAGACAAGTATATACACTTATGTCACATACTCCTAAAAAAGATTTGA
The DNA here is from genome assembly GCF_002288905.1 of Enhydra lutris kenyoni. NCBI lineage: Eukaryota > Metazoa > Chordata > Mammalia > Carnivora > Mustelidae > Enhydra > Enhydra lutris. The sequence goes on from NW_019154147.1 coordinate 769,458, forward strand.
AGGAGTTTACACACCTAAATACAATCTGAAGAGGGACAATTAAAAATAAAAATGGAAAAACAATCACTCCTAAGGATACTGTTTCCTCCTAAGAAGGAAATAGTAATATTTTCCTCACTTGTTATGACTTGTTTAGTGTAGTTGGTATTCAGATTCCACCAGAGCTGTAGCAAAGTGGTTGATATGAACGGACTGAGTGAGATCAATTTCCCACAGCTGGTGTGAACCGCTTCATGAAGGGTATGCTGGAAACCCTTGTATGTGGTGTTGCGGGGTCTTATACATTCCCCAGTGAGTCTTCTCTATTTTACCTACAATTTTCTGTTTCAGCCACAATTATAAAACCTCCACAACGAAAAAGTCACCTCATCCTGGACTTATTTCTGGTGTAGGCTAGTAAATCTATGTCCCTCAAATTTACCCCATCCCACCTGAAAATATCTGTATATTTTCATCTGTTCTTTTCTACTTCTCTACCGAGTTAGAGAAATATAAAACCCCTCCTGTTTTCCAAGGCTCCTATGATCTTGATTGTCTTCTAGTCCCCTTGTACCATCAATCTCCTCTCTCTGCATTGTGTTTCAAACTCTCTCCACCGGTTCCTTCTTTTCTACTCCACAAGTTATTGATCTTTCTTACCTTAAAACAACATTTCCTGATTCTTGCTCATGCTAAAGTAGAGAGAATACCACTTAGGAGGGAAACTGAATTAACCTCAAATACCAGTTACCTATTAAATACCTAAGATCTCCACCCCACACCAAACCTTCAGCTTGAGTCCTATTTTTGTTTTTCTTGCCTTCCAACATGTTTGAATCTAGCATTATATTATATCACATTATATCACTGTGCAGATTTTCTCTACAATGTTTTTGCTTTGATATCTTTCTGTTGGCTCCTTCCACAATCATACAAATATGTGTTTTGATTGCTTCTTTTCTGAATTGTCATAGCTTACTAAACGGTCTTTCCATATAACTTCCCTGCTTCTGATCTATATTTTATATTATTATAAGAATAGCTTTCCCAAATCACACTTCTCACCTAATTTTTGTTTTTAATTTCTTGGTGATAAGCATTGCCTGAGAGATACATTATCTGCTAAGCAAGGCATTTGAGGGATCCTACAACGGCCCTAATGAGTTTTCTAATTCTCCCTGTAACTGAGCTCCACGTACTCTCACTTCACAACTGCAGTTACAATTCAATAAATTTGGCCTGTACTTTCCTGCCTCTGGGCCTATGATCAGAATTTTCGATACCAAAGATCACCCTTTTAAACATCTCTGATCCCACAGTGTCTCTGATGCATCTTTAAAGACCTCCTTTAAAGTCTTCCTCTCCCAGTTAGCGTTTCAGGTTCCCCAGCCAGAACTTCCCCCCATTTTTAAATTTTTCAGAAGACTCTTTTTTGACATTTACCTTCTATCTTATCCTGTACTTCTTTATCCATGAAATGTATCTTTTCTTGGCAGTAGACTCAAGCTTGTCAGTATCAGTCATCATGTCAATTTCGTCCTGCCTCAATTCTCATCAAATTCTGTGGCTTTGAAAATACTTGGATTCAATTAAAACTAAATGAATGTTGACTTTGCACGTATCTACAGAATAAAGAATAAAGAATCAATTCTTCCTCTTCTCTCACATCAAAAGAGACGTTCACATTTTGCAGCCTGTTCATGCACACCTACACCCACAAAGAGCCCATGAGATCTCATCAACTTAAGAAGTGAAATCTTGTGCCAAAGTGATGTTTACATGGTGGGTGAAAAGAGAGTACTGGATGACAGGAAGGATGACAAGTCAAGTGAACCAAATCTGAAGTGGTAATTTTTACAACCTGAATAATCTGCTCTCCATATGTTTCCTACAAATCCTAGGAAAGGTATTAGAACAGTGATCTTTGCATTAGAGGAGAACATGTAAGGATTCACCTCTGCAAGAATAAATTTAGAAATAAAGAAAGAAGAAGAAAGGTTTTTGGCAACCTTTCCTGAAAGTGTGTGCAAAGCTGAAACCAAATGGAGAGAGGAGTCTGTTAACCTTTATCACACACCACATGCAAAGTCATTACACATCATAATGCTTTCATATCATAAGTTCATTTCACATTCTCGGACAGGGCACCACATAGTTAAGCTTCTGGCAGCTGGAGAAATTAGAATGCAGCAGTGGTCTACCCATAGAATTCAGTCCTTCCGATAGAGTTCTTGGCTTCAATAGCCTGAGACAAATAGAAAGTGTTAGGCTCATAAGTTGAATCTAGACTGTGAACCTAAATTAATTTTTCTTACATATTTTTTTTTAAATTTCAACTATTTGAGGTCAAAGAAATTCTATACACTCTAAATTGGGAGAAGGAAGGTGAATTCACCTTCCTATGGAGGTATTAATGTAAATTTTCATATTCCTAATATGTGACTTTGTCTTTCCCTTGTGTCCCACTCATCCTCATTGTCCCGCATTTGTCCCATCATAAGCACAGGGATATGTACTACCTTTCGGGGAAGAGATATTTTAGGTGATTTGTTCGCATCTCGAGGAATGATTTTCTTATCATCATCTTCAGATATAGCCTTTTTTGGTAATTTTCTTGAGACAGTGTCCCCCTTTATTAGAAAATGTGAGTATTTTTTTTTCATAACCTTGGAGAGTACTTTAGTTATTGGTTCCCACATACTACCACGGAAACAGTACATCAAAGGTGTTAATGAGAACCTATTTTCCTCAAGAATTGTACTTCAGATCAGACAAAGGCCATTGTTCTTGCCCCTTTATTTACCTTATTAGCTAATGGAAGACATATTTGCAGAATAAGCAAATTGCTAATATATCTCTGCATGCCTTCTTCTGGTCATCCTGGAGTAGCGGTGTGATGGCATGAGTATGTGTTTGGCATGATGGTCTAGGTTTGATTGATTGTAAGCTTCTCTTCTTCATTTGCTATATGATATTGAACAAGTTATTTAGAACATTTATTTTGCATCTATTTAATCATCTGTGAAATGAGGATAATAAAACTTACCTTGGGGCGCCTGGGTGGCTCAGTGGGTTAAGCCTCTGCCTTCAGCTCAGGTCATGATCTCAGGGTCCTGGGATCGAGCCCCACATCAGGCTCTCTGCACAGCAGGGAGCCTGCTTCCCCCTCTCTCTCTGCCTGCTTCTCTGCCGACTTGTGATCTCTCTCTCTCTGTTGAATAAATCAATAAAATCTTTAAAAAAAAAAAAAACTTACCTTCAAGTTGTCCTACAGATTTAATAACATGACATGAATAAAAGTGTCTAATATACTCATTAAATAGTAAATCCCTTTTTTTTTCTGCTTTCCGCACCCCCATTATAAAATTAATTCAAACACTCTTTTGCCTTACCAAGGTTATAAACTCGGACTCAATCTCCCCTCTTATCCCTGTACCCATCTCCATGCTATGTCTATTTTGAAAGTACTTCATTGTCTTTCACCATTTAAAAAAGAAATGTTTATCTTAAAAAAGATAGTGCCCATACACAAATCACTTAAACCTGCAATAGCCCACTTAATTCTCATAAAAAAATATCCAAAATAGATTTTATTTATCTTTAATCTATAAATGAGGAAACTAAGGTTAAAAGGGCTAAGTGACTTTCCCAATACTACAAAGATGGAGCAAGGTTAAGTGGTTTCTCAAAAACCAAAACACGAGTAAGTAGCAATTCTGGGAATCGAACCCAGGTTTTCCAGTCTCAAGCTGAGTGACCTCTCTCCTCTTCCATCCTGCAGAACTTGACTTCAGACAGCAACCCCCTCCGCCTCTTTAATATACTTCTATAATTTCCATATTAAACTCAATATTTTGCTTTGACTTCTTTTTGCTCTCCTCTAGGAACCTGAAGAAAACTCTGCCTATTTCTGTAAATAGGCATCTTTAATCAGTAGAGGTTAAAATAGACATTTAACTGAGGAAAAATATTTCAGGCTGTTGTATCTGAGTCAAATTGAAAGGCAAAAAAGTGTTTATTAATTACATGAAATAACTTTTTGGATAAATGACAGAATATTATATTTCTAAAAAAACATACCACTTTAGGGTGTTAGGTGATCATTAACTACAAAGGAAATACATTTAAGTCAACTCTGACAGTAGGAACATAACTATTTGCACAATTAACACTTAGCAGTGACAAACTTGGAAATAAGGTTGTAGTAAATATTATTAGGTAAGTAACCAAGCATCGGCTTAATGGAAGAAAAAAAATGTGCAGTATGGAATTAGAATGTCTGGATAATGTTTGGACCATGTCTATAGCATTTCTGAGTAGCTATTTGTTACAAAGTATAACTTATCCCTATAGTTATTGGGGGCTAAAATGAATGAAAGAGAGAGGAAGGAAGGGAAGAAGGAAGGAAGGAAAGGGTAAAGGTGAGAGGAAGAAAGGCAGGAAGGAGAAAAATAAGAAAGATAGGAACATGCTTATTCTGAACAGTATAAACAGAAATGAATTGCTGAATATATTAGTATCTATAATTCTTTGAGTACGTGTCATTCACTGTGGTAAACCTATATATAGATACGTTAATAAATAACATACCATTAAGCTTCCTAAAAATCCTGCAACAGAGATTTTATTATCTCCCTTCCTAAAAACAGTAAAAAACAGGGTTCATTATTTTAGATAAGGAAACAATCTCAATAATGTTAAATGAATTGCCTCAGATCACACTATTTATTGGCATTGCAATGATTTGAAGCTTCCTCTATTTTGACATATAATGAATATTTTTGCACAATACCAGGTAGTCGTTCCATAAAAATAATGTATTGTCTTAATAAGTAGCAGAAACACTAAGAACTTTTCTTAAACTATCACCAGCCATCAAATATTAAAGCATGTTATTTGTATTTCTCTTAAATATAAAAAAAATTTTCTTTTTTTTTAAATGATATCCTAATAAAATTAGCAGCAAGAAATTATAAAAGGTTATGGTACAGAGTCACCTTTGGCTGAAAGAAGAGAATATACATCAGATTCCTTTTGGGATATGAGAGCTACCAAACCACAAAATAAAGTGAAATGTTACAAAATACAAAAGGCAGAGATCTAAGTGACTTGAGCACAGGAAAAAAAAACGAAAATGAGTAGGTCTCCACTTATCACCAAAATCTTTAGAGTTTCAGACATTTTTGTTCTGGACCCTAAGAAATAAAATGATTTTTATGAATATGACTTACAAATAAACTCTGGGACATCTATACTATTGAGTTGCCAAAACCATGAATATGAACACAGAGAAGAATCTTTCAAACAATGGAGAATTGTTAGTGATACATCGACGTGAAAATGGCAGTGTGCCAAAAATACAGACTATGGCTCCAATTGCATCCAAAACTGCTAAACTCAGATATATGATTGGCACATTGATAATTTTTTGAAAAGATAGAAACAAAATATTAACAGAGGATACCTTTGGATAATATCATTATGCAGAATTTTAAATTTCATTTGGTGCTAGTTTGAATTTTCTAAAATGGATATCTATTAATTTTGTGTAGCAGAAAGACAATAAAGCTTACATCAAAAGTCAAAGTTTACTGAGTTCTATTTCAGATGCTGATCATTCAGATATGGCTCATGCATTTTCTTCAGTCAGGGAGATGCCACTATCAAGTGACTGACAATGGAAAATAAAAAGAAACTCCTTTTTCAAAGAAGAAAAAAAAAAAGCAACCCCTTTTTGGTTGTCAGCGTGATCACATCAGACTCTAAGACCCATGGAGAGAGACATTTCATTTAGACTCTGTGCTGTGCACAGAGCTACTGGTGCTGTTCACACAATTATGATCATTGACAGTCACTCAATCTCTTTCCTTCTCTTCTGCGCCATTGCTGCCCTAGTGCTGCCTCCGCAGCATATTTAGGTTTTAAGTTGTCAATCATGATTCTTTTATATTCCTGCAAAATGATAAAAATTCATAATATAAAAAGATGCCTGATGGGACAAAGTTTTTGTTGGACAATTGCATTCCTTTCCCATGTGAGTTACTCTGCAAATGTCTAATACACCAAATGTTCCACGATTCAATCAAAGCAAGTTTCTTTGTTTTAGTTTCCGGATAATATATGTCGAAAACTTGCCTCATTTTTATAGAATATTCAACTATTGCTGCTCGACTTCCTAAGACTGCCTGAGATTAAATGGGGAAACCAATCAGAACAAAATGAGATCTCCTTTGCCCTGCTACATGAAAACACTACAATCTATTCTCTAACTGTTCCCAAGAGTAAAATCTTCATTAAGCTGAAATACACACATTGCCATAAATCAAAGCAAATATATCTCTCTGCTCTGCACACTCTATTTTAGGCTGAGTGATCAATCCCACTTACCACTTTCCAAAAGAAAATAGGTGTGATTTTTTTTTTCTTCAGTATTTCAAATGGAATTTTCAGGAATCTGAAAGCTGAAAAAAAGCTAAACAAACACGAGATTAGCATTACAATGGATAGATTTTAAGTGAACTTAAAATTGAATTCTAAAGGCAGGGTGACTGTGTGTGTGTGTGTTTATGTGTGTTTTTCCTTCATGAACCAAAATGACCTAGCAAATGTTTATCTCCCAAGAGATCACCTTTGAAGGTCCTAGAAACTTAGGGTACAAAACAAGGTGGTAATCTTCACATTTTAGAAACTACTTAAGGTATAAACAATAGGTTGTTTCCTGAAGTTCCCACCCCACTGCCAAGGCTAGTTGGCCAGAAAGGTGCCTGGCCATGCAGAATAATAAAGTTTGGGCAGTTTGTCCCCTTGAAGAATATGAACAGTGTGGCCTTCAATTTCATTAGTAGAGTTCTTCATGCACACACTTCTCGGTAAACTTGGACAATTTACTATAACTAGAATTGTGCGAAATATTTACCTTAATGGACAATGAGAAATATTTCATTTTACACTGGAGTTTTATTTGTTTTTACAGAATTAATCAGATACATGCAAAATAAACTACAAATACATATTGTCAGTTATCATTGCATGATTTGCGGGGCGGGGGGGTTGTGCCTTTTTAGTCTTATATTTATAGACTCAAGTGCAGTGTTTAAGAGAAGTTTACTCCTGGAAAAATGAGCCAAATATTCATAACAATACTTGTTTGTTGTTCAAAATAAATATTTCAACTTTCTGATGTTTTTAAGTGCAGAAATATTAGTGTACAATATATTTCAGTAAGTGCTATGAATAGAAGTAGTTAGGACTCTGATTATATGTCTCATCTCAGAAAATCACCTTCAGAAACCTAGAATGCCCTAACTTGAGTATAGGGCACTACTGAAATTACATTAAAAAGGCAGGGAAAATGTAGTTACAAGGTAAAAATGTAAGAGTAGTAATTACTTGGTCTGTGTTAGGGCAAAGTCGTGAGACAGAGTCACAGAATGAAACCCGATTAGCAGAGGTTATAAAAAGAAATAAGGAAACACTTACTGTAAGTGCCTGAGAATCAAAGGAATGTCACTGAAGAGTGTAAGTCCACTACTTAATAGGAAAAGGGAAAATTACAGACTATAAGAAGGGCAACACATTTAATTGCTCCTTGGGTTATTCTTTTCTAAATACTAATAATTGTAAAAGGTTGTTTAATGTGATAATAGTTACCGAGGTTGAAGAGATCAAAAGGCAATGTCAGAAAGTAATAGATTGAGGTGAGTAAACATCATTGTGAATGTATTCATATTAATGGTATACTGAAATGTACTAAAGAAGGAGATACATCTGATGTTGAGGTCACTGTGGATGTATAGCATGATCAAATAAATAGAAAATATTCATTTCTATTTGAGTAACCAAAAGACAAACATTATTCCAGTAAAACCCCTTTAAGATTGATAATCACAAAGTCAGTCAATTAGCTAATGTTAGTTGAATGTCTGTTATATTCCTAAGATAGCGTGTAGACTCTGACTCTTTAATACATGTGTGACTTATCTCTATTCAAGAGGATCCATTCCAGCTTTAGTGAGTAGCTAATAATGTCCAATAATTATTAGCTAATTCTATGAAGTAATCAAAGAACAGTTATGGTGAAAATTGATAATGAAGCTATTCTAATCCACATATGTCCAATGATCTATGATATCAAACTTTCTTACAAATATGAACTCCAATCACATCAACATTCATTTGGGAGAACAATTCTATTTTGCATTTTAATACCATTATAAAACTTTTCCTTTGAAGAGAGTTTGTTCCGAAGTTCAATATCCTGTTACATGTAAGTGATGAATCACTAAATTCTACTCATGAAACTAATATTACTAACTAGAATTTAAATAAAAACTTGAAACAAAGTAAATAAGTAAATCCATATCCTGAATGCATAAGATAAAAAGAAAGGATCAGTTTCTCTTAAAAAATGATTTTTAAATAACTATTTTATCAATGGAGAAGTATATATACATATATATATACACACACACACATATATATATTCACACACATATATATATACATTCTGACATCCTTAGATCACAAAAATATTCTTTATTAAAGGAATAATGAAAAGATGCTTAGTCATTTCATTACCTGCTTTCCTTTAAACTGCTGAAAAAGTTAGAAATCTTAAAAGGAACTTCAAAAATGTGACCCAACTATCATATGTTAAAGTGGATTCATGTATATTTTTTTCCTTAAAATACTCCTTATTTATTTATAACACCTTGAGCCAACAATTAATAATTGTGTATTTCTAGTAGTTCTAAAACTTAATTTCTTCACCTTCTTATGTACTGTCTGTAAATGAGTTCCAAGCAGACCATGCTAATAATAATTAGCCTTGTTTTGGTATTATACAACTATAGCAAAAAAGCACTGAATAAATCATAAAGACGTTAGTAAAATAATTGTCTATAATCTATTTTGAGAGAGCAAGTAAATAAATAAAAATAAATTTAGATGTGAAGATAGTTCCTACTTCCACCAAAAAGTAGTGTCACTATTGATTTAAAAACACACAGGTTTTTAAAGAGTAAAATATACAAAATGAAATCATAGGAACAGACCAAATCCAGAAAACAATTTTGAAAAAAAATGTCGAGACTAGATAGTTTGTAGGTGAGTTCTATCCTATGTCCAGTGGCAATAATGAACAACATTTATTCTAAGAGCAAATAGGTGATTTAATTTAATAAATTTATTAGTAAAATACATTTTATATCTTTGTCAAAATAAACAGATATTATATGCATATTAATTAACTTACAAATGTTTAAGAAATCCCAAAAACTGTTCCTAGTTTTTTAAATTGAATCCTTACTCTGTTTTCAGTCTCTTGTTATAATTGGGAACAAAAGAAGCTTGGCAGTCGCTGTTCCTATTATTCAAAATTATTCTGTGCTTTCTGGCCAATTCATGGTTCTTATATGCTGAATGTGTTGCGTGCAATTATACTTATTATGTATTTTAATGCTTAAATTGTCTCAACCTCAGCAACTGGTAGTTATTTCTAGTTGTCTTCTATGTCATTTTGACTGGCCATATTAGTTTTTGAATATATTCGTTTTCTGGCACAAAAAGGAGTTCTAGACCCATCTTGTACAGTTCTTTCTTTTTATTTTATTTTATTACTTTTCAGGGTTCCAGAATTCATTGTTTATGCACCACACCCAGTGTTCCATGCAATACGTGCCCTCCATTATATCCACCACCAGGTTCACCCAACCCCCGAACCTCCTCTCCTCCAAAACCCTCAGTTTGTTTCTCAGAGACAACAGTCTCTCATAGTTTGTCTCCCCCTCCGATTTCCCCCAACTCACTTTTCCTTTCCATCTTCCAATGTCCTCTGTGTTATTCCTTATGTTCCACAAATAAGTGAAACCATATAATTGACTCTTTCTGCTTGACTTATTTCATTCAGCATAATCTCTTCCAGTACCACCCATGTTGATACAAAAGTTGGGTATTCATCCTTTCTGATGGAGGCAAAATACTCCATTGTATATATGGACCATATCTTCTTTATCCATTTGTCCGCTGAAGGGCTCTTGGTTCTTTCCTCAGTTTGGCGAGTGTGGCCATTGCTGCTATGAACATTGGGGTACAGATGGCCCTTCTTTTCACTACATCAGTATCTTTGGGGTAAATACCCAGTAGTGCAATTACAGGGCTATAGGGTAGCTCTATTTTTATTTTCTTTTTCTTTTTTTTTTTAAGATTTTTTTTTTTTTTTTAATTTGACAGAAATCACAAGTAGGCAGACAGGCAGGCAGAGAGAGAAGGGGAAGCGGGCTCTCTGCTTAGCAGATAGCCCAATGTGGGGCTTGATCCCAGGACCCTGGGATCATGACCTGAGCCAAAGGCAGAGGCTTAACCCACTGAGCCACCCAGGTGCCCCAACTCTATTTTTAATTTCTTAAGGAATCTCCACACTGTTTTCCAAAGTGGCTGCACCAATTTGCATTCCCACCAACAGTGTAAGAGGATTCCCCTTTCTTTTTCTTTTTTTTTTTTTAAAGATTTTATTTATTTGTTTGAGAGAGAGACAGTGAGAGACAGCATGAGTGAGGAGAAGGTCAGAGGGAGATGCAGACTCCCAATGGAGCTGGGAGCCTGATGCAGGACTCAATCCCAGAACTCCAGGATTATGACCTGAGCTGAAGACATTCGCTTAACCAACTGAGCCACACCGGCACCCTTTTTTTTTCTTTTTTTTTTTTTTTTAAGATTTTATTTATTTGTTTGAGAGAAAGACAGTGAGAGACAGCATGAGCAAGGAGAAGGTCAGAGGGAGATGCAGACTCCTCAGAGGGTTCCCCTTTCTCCACATCTTCTCTAACACTTGTTGTTTACTGTCTTGTTAATTTTGGCCATTCTAACTGGTGTAAGGTGGTATCTCAATGTGGTTTTGATTTGAATCTCCCTGATGGCTAATGATGATGAACATTTTTGCATGTGTCTGTTAACCATTTGTATGTCTTCTTTGGAGAAATGTCTGTTCATGTCTTTCGCCCACTTTTTGACATGATTATCTGTTTTGTGTGTGTTGAGTTTGAGGAGCTCTTTATGGATCTTGGATATCAGCCCTTTGTCTGTAGTGTCATTTGCGAATATCTTCTTCCATTCCATGGGTTGCCTCTTTGTTTTGTTGCCTGTTTCCTTTGCTGTGAAGAAGCTTCTGATCTTGATGAAGTCCCAAAAGTTCATTTTCGCTTTTGTTTTCTTTGCCTTGGGGGACATATCTTGAAAGAAGTTGCTGTGGCCAATGTCAAAGAGGTTACTGCCCATGTTCTCCTCTAGGATTTTAATAGATTCCTGCCTGACATTGAGGTCTTTTATCTATTTCGAATTTATCTTTGTGTACGGTGTAAGAGAATGGTCAAGTTTCATTCTTCTTGTACATTTCTTGTCTTAAAATTGGAATGAACTATTTTTCCATGAATCCTAATTCCTTTTAAAAGGGAAGAGAAAAGCATTGTGAGCTCTTCCATACATGCACACATGCACACATGTACCCACATATCCACATACATGTACTTCTCAAGACTTTCACCACATGTATTCTAATTTTTAGGAAAGTGTATAATGTTGTTTTATTGGGATACATCTGTACTAATTTCTTAATATAGAATCTGTATTTCCCTCTGTTTTTAGACACTATTGAGTCACAGTAAGTTCTTGTACTTTTCCTCCAGTATCAAATCTAAACTGATTGCCTTTTAGTCCCAGTTTATACTTGTGAGGTAATGAGTGAGCTTTTTCATTTTCCATGGACTCTCTCCATTCTCATATATTTGTTGGTGGCATTAATTCTACATTAAAATACATATCTGTCATTCTTATGCCCACTAGTTAGTCTAGGTATAAAATTAAATATCACATATTCATCAATAGTACCCATGGTAAAACTTCATCAATCATATGTTAGATAGCTGAATCCTACTTTCTAGTTGGTTCTTCAGGCAAGCCGCATGGAACAAAAACCTCAAAGTTTGTCCATGTCCATAAATGTTTGCCTGTGATCTAAAACAGCATGGCCAAATTTTAAATACCTCACTCACATTTTCTAAATGTATAAATAGTGTAGCTCCAAAGTCTTCTGGCATAAAATATTGTAGTCAAGAAGTCTGATACTAATTTGATTTTTCTTTCCCTTATATGCTGAATGTTTTTTAATTAATGGCTGGTCAAAGTTAGCCATTTTTCTGGAAACAGGCTTTATAAATCTTTTAAGTTAAGTCATCTTGTTAGGGTACATCTCAGAGTTTGACATTCAGGTTCAAACACCCAGGTACTTTGCCTTTTCAAAGGTTTCTAATCATTACTTTAGGAAAGTTTTATGCGGATTATAATTTAAAATACTTATTCCATCCCATGGTTTTCCTTCTCTTCTTAGCATACTACAACCACACATATCATATATCTCTGTTGCCTGTCTTCTATATTTAATACTTTTTTGGATACCACTTTTTCCTTTTAGTCTCTAATTATTTCCATCCATTTCACTTCAATACCTTTACTCTTCTTTACATGATATCTGTGTTTTATCTTTCTTTTCAATTTGTCTATTTTTAGAAATATTTTTCTTCCAGGTTTTTACTCTTATTCCTGAATTTGCCAGTTCTTCTTTTATTTCTGTTGTTAAACTACCTTATTCCTGAGCTGTTCTGATTTATATTATCCAGATTTCTGAGAATTTGCCTAGTATCTTCCTAGGTATTTTGAATATTAGGATGCTGTGTTCATCTGTGTGACAATAATTTAAAGATTTATTTATTTATTTGAGAGAGAATGAGAGAGAGAGTGAACAGGAAGAGGGGCAAAGGAAGAGGGAGTGAGAATGTCAAGCACACTCAGCAGTGAGTGGGGAATCCAATACAGGGCTTGATCCCAGGACCAGAGCAGAAACCAAAAGTAGGATGCTTAACCGACCAAGGCACCACATGCGTGGCAATAATTTAATAGTATTTTCCTCTACTGTCAGGATTCCATTTGATTAATTTTCATCTTTTCTGTTATAATGTTTATTTGTGTGAGATCTGATCAAATTCCTGTTAGTATTGTCCAAAATGTTGTCCCGTGTGGTGACAGAGACAGGTTATCTAGGCTTTCCAAGACTTAGAGTTCAAGTGCTCCCTCCACTTGGAAAGTGCAGCATTCATACAGTCACTTTGTGCTGCCATTTGTCAGCCTGTATAGAATAAGTTTGATTCAGCACAATTTTGACTTAGATTTGGATATTTCTCTAGGTTGATGAGATTTCCAAGGACTTGCCTTCCAAAACTGTGCTCTCACTTTGAACTTTGTATTTTACTATTATAATAATTTCATAGGTATGCCTTATCTGATTTTTTTGTTGTTGTTGTTTGTTTGTTTTTTATTTGACAGACAGAGATCACAAGTAGGCAGAGAGGCAGGCAGAGAGAGAGGTGGGTGGGCGGGGTGGGGGGGTGGGTAGCAGGCCCCCTGCTGAGCAGAGAGCCCAATGTGGGGCTCCATCCCAGGATCCTGGGATCATGACCTGAGCCGAAGGCAGAGGCTTTAACCCACTGAGCCACCCAGGCGCCCCTTATCTGTTGTTTTTTAAAGCATATTTCTAAAACTACCTTAAAATGTGTATGGAGTGTTAAAGAAACATGAATAATGAAGTCATAAGAGATGAGGAATGTGAAGGACTTGCTCTATCATATAACAAAGTATAGCTCACAACCATGGTGGTAAAAATACAGGAATGGACAAATAAGCCAGTGAAATAGAGATTGATCCATATATAAGAGAATTTGACATTAAATTAAAATAGCACTACAATCAGAAGGAAAAGGACAGATTGCCTGATATATAGAAAATAAGATGGAATCCTTATCTAATCTATGAAGTGTAGATTAAAGTAGGTGCTAAATAATTGCCTACTGTCACTACCCCTACTACTGTGCCCAAATCAAGAATTTCTGATCAAAGAGTAATCCCATGAACAAGGTAACAGACAAGAGAAAGAAGAGAAGAGGATATTTGCCTAAAAATCATAAAACATTAACCTTTAGAAATTTCTCAAAAAAAAAAATTAAAAGAGAAAGCAACTTGATAGGAAAATGAGAAAGAGCATAAAACAAGTTATCCATAGAAGAGGAAACCCAAAAAGCTACATGGTTGAACCATAATTACCTGCCATATTTTGTATATCAAAAATGTTTGGATATCAACAATTTCATATGTTTCAATTTAATTAGTAATTGGTAAGACACAGAAAATCATTAGTAATCAGAAAAATGTAAATTTAAACTGCAGGGAGAAAAAAAGTTTTATAATGCCGAGTGTTAGCAGGGATGTCAAGACATAAGAACCTTCACACCCTGCTGGTGAGTCTGTCTAGTGATACAATCTGGAAGGCCTTTAAGTAACATTTAGTCAAATTGTATATATGTAGATATATAGATATATAGAGATATAGATATCCTATTAAACTGCAGGTCCTCTTATGAATATGTATACCTAGCAAAATTTTACTTCAGTTCATAAAGGGAAATATATCTATCTAGATAGATAGATAGATATCCAGATATATATATATATATATATATATATATATCCATCCCATATGATAGTTCTCCAAGTGTGTGATGGAAATTCTGAAGGTAAAAACAAATTTTGCACTCACCAAAAAAATAATCTGATAGAATATGGTAAATGTTCACCATGGAGTAATATGCAACATTTAGCAGTACTGACTAAATGCAAAGTGCATACCTAGCCACAAAGGTGGATCTTGCTAACAGTGCCTCATTTTTTAAAAATTGAAGTATAATTAATGTAGAGTGTTATATTAGTTTCAGGTGTACAATATAATGATTCAACACTCAGTGCTCATTCATTACTCAGGCTCATCATGACAAGTGTATTCTTCATCTCTTTATCTATTTGATCCATTCCCCACCCACTTCTCCTCTGGAAACCAGTTTGTTCTCTCCATTTAAGACTAAGTTTATTTTTATGTTTGCTTATCTCTTTTTTCTGTGCTTTTTTATTTTGTAAACTCCATATATGAATGAAGTCATACGGTATTTGTCTTTCTCTGTCTGGCTTATTTCACTTAGCATATAGGGCCATCCATGTTTTTGCAAATGACAGGATTTTATCTTTTTCTATGGCTGAGTAATATTCCATCACATACAGACACACACACACACACACACACACATGCACACACACACACACACACAACACCATCTTTATCCAATCATTTATCAATGGCAATGTGGGTTGCTTCCAAATCTTAGTTATTGTAAATAATGCTACAATAAACAAAGGAGTTCATATATCTTTTCACATTAGTGTTTCCCTTTTCTTTGGGTAAATACCCAGTAGTGGAATTGCTGAATGGTATGGCATTTCTATTTTTATCCATTTGAGGGACCCCTGTATTGTTTTCACAGTTGCTGCATCAATTCGTATTCCCCCCAACAGTCCACAAGAGTTCGTTTTCTCCACATCCCACCAACACTAGTTATTTTTTGTCTTTTTTCATTCTGACCGGTGTAAGGTGATAACTCACGTAGTTTTGATTTGCATTTCTCTGATGATTGATGACGTTGAACATATATTCATGGGTCTGTTGGTCATTTGTATGTCTTCCTTGGAATGTCTATTCAGGTCCTCTGCCAATTTTTAATTGGATTATTTGCTTTTTTCGGCGTTGAGTTGTGTAAGTTCTTTATATGTAACAGTGCTTCAATTTTTAAAATAGAAAACAAAACATGATATATAACATAATAATATTTATCTACATAACAGGATACCATTTATGCACATGCAAAATATTAAGTACATTGCAATGTATTCAGATAAAAAAAATAGACGTGAAACATTGAAGTAGCTTGTGTAGTGAGGAAAATGGGATTGTGTCTATCGGCATTTAAGGAAATTAACAGAAAAAGAACAAAAAATGAAGTAAATAATCAAGCCAAAAACAAGTGCAAAATTAAAAGGCAAATGCAAACTGAAAAAGAAATATTGCAACAAATATAACAAGGAGTTATATCCTTCACTTTAAAAGGAGTTTTTCAAAAATGAAAGGAAAAACAGAAAGAAACAACTTTATATTTTCAATAGAAAAATGGGTAAAAAGAGAAACAAAGAGTTCCCAAAGAATAAATAAAAATGGATAATAAGGATATGAAAAAATTTATACCTCAGTAGTGAAGTTAATTCAAATCAAAAGAAGAAGGTTTTATTTTTTTTGCACAAATACAAACATGTGAGAACCATAATACTCAGTGCTGGGGACAATGTGTGACACAGGCACTTACATCCTGCTTTGATTTAAAAAGTTTCTATTTATAGAAAACTATCTGTAACATATATCATCTTACTGTTAACCAGTAATTCTGTTTAGGGGAACCTGTTATAAAGAAATGAATAGATCTGGGAGAGAATATTTATGTACAGAGGCATTTGTTACAGTATAAGTTATAATAAGAGAAATTAGCCAAGTAAAGGGAGACTGTTTGTTCCTAAGAAAAATTAATAAAGTTATTAATAAAATTAATAAACTTATGTTTTCCAAGGTTACAAATAAAAAAAGTTTGCTTTAAATTATTAAGAAAGAAAAATCATTGTTAAATGTGTGTGTGTGTGTGTGTGTGTGCGTGGAGTAGGTTTCTTTGTGGTTGCTGTTATTGACATTGAATACCTACCAGTTAAAATGTGCTTGCTTTTTCTACAAGTTGTAAAGAGGATATTGCTTAATTTGTTTGGCACATCAATGACAAAAAAAAGTGGAGAATGGAGAGAAGAGTTCTATATTAAGAGAAACTTCAGAACCTCCAAACCTAAATGCAAATTATTGTCTTTGATTAGGCACTGATTTGAACAAATTAGAAGTCAAAGGTGGTTTCATTACATTACAGATTTATTGTTAACCATTTATAGCTTTAATAGTGTTTTTGTAGAAAAATGTCCTTATTGGGACGCCTGGATGGCTCAGTGGGTTAAACCTCTGCCTTCAGCTCAAGTCATGATCCCAGGGTCCTGGGATCGAGCCCCACATTGGGCTCTCTGCTCAGTGGGGAGCCTGCTTCCTCCTCTCTCTGCCTGCCTCTCTGCCTACTTGTGATCTCTGTCTGCCAAATAAATAAATAAAATATTTTTTTAAAGTCCTTATTATGTAGAGCTATATTCTGAAGTGTTTAAGTTAAAAATATAATAATTTATGTAATTTTATTTAAATAAAAAAATTCATCAAAATAACAAAAGTATGACAGAATCACACAATTGTTAAATCTCAATCATGACTATATGAGTGTTCCTTGTATTATTTGCTCTAATTTTCTTTGGGTTCTAAAATTTTTATAATGCAGAGTCCAATAAAAATTCCTCATAGATTTCTCCCTAGAGAGGAGCCCACCAATTCAGTATAGAAATAGATTTTGGTTTTAAAAGATAAATGATAAAATAAGTTCTTACAAAACTGCTAGTCCCCACCCTATTTCCATTAGAAAGTAATAATTTTAAACCCACCATGAACCCGAATACCAACAATTCATACTGCATTGGTTAAAACTTCCATTTAAAGTTTCCCACAAATTAGGTGTATCTTTTTTTTATATATAACTTTTTTTTAAAAGATTTTATTTATCCATTTGACAGACATAGATCACAAGCAGGCAGAAAGGCAGGCAGAGAGAGTCGGAAGCAGGCTCCCTGCTGAGCAGAGAGCCGGATGCTGGGCTCCATCCCAGGACCCTGAGATCATGACCTGAGCAGAAGGCAGAAGCTTAACCCACTGAGCCACCCAGGAGCCCCTAGGTGTATCTTTAATAGAGCACTGTATTTAAAGATTAAAGAAATGAATTAATTTTATTTGTTTTCCTAAATTTGTATACATTACTCCAGAAAATTATTTGTTTGGGGAAAGCAAGTGTGTGTGTGTTTTGTTTTGTTTTTCAAATACTTGCCTAGATAATAATAAGATTCCACTGAGTGATGAAGCAAAGGCTGAAATAAGAATTGGGCTGGGCTGGGGCACTTGGGTGGCTCAGTGGGTTAAAGCCTCTGCCTTCAGCTCAGGTCATGATCCCAGGGTCCTGGGATTGAGCCCAGCATTGGGCTCTCTGCTCAGCAGGGAACCTGCTTCTCCCTCTCTCTCTCTGCCTGCCTCTCTGCCTGCTTGTGATCTCTGTCTGCCAAATAAATAAATAAGATCTTAAAAAAAAAAAAAAAAAGAATTGGGCTGGGCTATTGTTTCCATGTGTGCATCTACTAGCAATTATGAATGTATCCTTCTTGCTTATTAACACAATGGTAAATTACTTCCTATACTCTTCTGCACCTTGCTTGTTTTGCTTAACTCTGTATTTTAGAGGTCTTTTAATATCAACACATAGGGAGCTTTCCACATTTCTCTTATTTGGCTGCATAATGTGTCATAATTTATTTAACATGGCCCCTATCAATTTACATATGATGGTATTTCTAATCATCTCCTATTTGTTGGACTTTTCTTCTCTTGGAGTCAACAGTTTATTATAGCCTGCTTTTATGCATATTTGGAAAAATTAAAGGAGTGAGGTAGAAGAGTGCTAATAAATATGCCTGAAGCAGAAATAATGAGGAGAAAAGAACAAAGCATTGGAAATTCAGTTACAGAACAGATAAGAGTTTCTGAATTTTAGGACATGCTTATTTCAAAGCAAAGACAGAAAATGGAGGTGGAACCACATGCAAAATGGATTTGTGGGACATCCAGGAATCATTTGGGATTCCAAATAATACTCAGAATAATGAATTAGGTAAAAGAATATTCTTACTCATTTTTTCCTGTGGTAAGTAAACTCAGATGTGTGTGTGCCTGTTGCGGGTGGGAGAATATTGCAGTAAACTACTAATAGATCTCTGTGAATTTATCCCTGCCCCTCCACCATTTATTATTGAAATATAAATATGTTTATGTTACTATACCTCTTGAAACCCTTCAATGGTTACTGAAAACCAAAATAGGATTCAAGACCCAAAGGTATTTTTTTTTTAATATTTATTTATTTGAGAGAGAGGGTGGGATAGAGTGGAGCAGGGGCAGAGGGAGAGAACCTGCAAGCGGACTTCTCACTGAGTGCAGAGCCTGACTTGGGCCTGACTGGTGACCCATGAGATCATGACCTGAGCTGAAAACAAGAGTCAGACAACAAACTGAGCCACCCAGGCACCCTTCAGGGGTACTTTGGTGGGTGGGAAGAGCTGCAGGTGTTGGCTGTTGAAAGTGAAATGACACTGAATCTTCCCACCCCCACTTACTTACAAACACATTAATATAATAAAAAGGAGCTAAGAGAATCTCACCAGAGTACTAACACTACACTCTACAAAATGGACATGGAGGAAAAAAATCAAAGACGGAGCCTAAGGGAACTCCAACATTAAGAAGTCAGAGGAAGGGGCTCCTGGGTGGCTCAGTGGGTTAAAGCCTCCACCTTCAGCTCAGGTCATGATCCCAGGGTCCTGGGATAGAGCCCGCATTGGACTCTCTGCTCTGCGGGGAGCCTGCTCCCCGCCCCCACCTCTCTGCCTCTCTGCCTACTTGTGATCTCTGTCTGTCAAATAAATAAATTAATTAATTAAAAAAAAAAAGAGGTGAGGGGAAAGCAGAGAGATAATAAAGGTGACTGAGCAAAAGTGACCAGTGAAGAGGAAGTAAAACCAAAACAGTACGTGTATTAGTTTCCTAGCGCCATTATAACAAAGGACCAGAAACTGCATTCCTCAAATCAACAGAAATTTCTTCTCTCACATTTCTGAGAGCTAGAAGTTGAAAATCAAGGTGTCAGTAAGGCTCATGTTCTCTCCCAAGGCATTAGAGAAGAATCCTTTCTGGCCTCTTCCACCTTCTCATGGGTTGCCAGCAATTCTTGGCATTACTTGCCTTGTAGATATATTGCTCCAATCTATACCTCCATCTTCACATAAGCCTTCTTTCTGGTGTTTCTGTGTCTTCACATTGTCTTCCCTCTGTTCCTGTCTGTGTCCAAATTTCCCTCTTCTTAAAAGGACGCCAGTCATGTTGGATTTAGTGCATACCCTCACTTAGTATGACTCCATCTTAACTTACTTACAACTGTAGAAAATTCTTATTTCCAAATATGTCACAATTCAAAAGTTCCAGGTGGATGTGAATTATGTGGGGGCCCTATTAAACCCAGTACAATAAGTTGTCCTAAAAGTCCAGTGAAGAAAGATTACCAAAAAGGAAGGAAAGATCAACTGGTCAAGTGCTACAGTAAGAAACGTCCTTTTGCTTTAGCTACCTGAAGTTCAGCGATGGCTTTCATAAGAGCAATTTTAGTGGAAAGTTGGGGGCAAAATTCTAATTTAAGTGGCTTAAAAGAGTACTGAAGAATTAAAACAACAAGAAGAATTTTGCTAACAAAAGGGAAAGACATATAGTACTGAGTGGTTAGTAAAGTTTTTTGCTTTTATTTTCATTTGCTTTAAAGTAAGCTGGATGGAAGGTAGTTTTTAAATTTTTTAAAAAGTTGTTTTTCTTTTTAAAAAGATTGTTTGTTTGAGAGAGAGAGAGAGCACTAAGAGAGAAAGACCGCAAGCATGAGAGTGGGGCAGAGGGAGAGAGAGAAGCATACTCCCTACTGAGCAGGGAACCCAAAATGGGTCACGATCCCAGGATCCTGAGACCATGACCTGAGCTGAAGACAGACGCTTAACCAACTGAGGCACCCAGATGCCCCAGTTTTGTTCTTTGTTTCTTTTCTTTTCTTCTTTTTTTTTAAATATTTTATTCGTTTATTTGACAGAGATCACAAGTAGGCAGAGAGGCAGGCAGAGAGAGAGGGGGAAACATGTTCCCCGCTGAGCAGAGAGTCCAGGACACTGAGATCATGACCTGAGCTGAAGGCAGGGGCCTTAACCCACTGAGCCACCCAGGCGCCCCTGTTTGTTTTCTTTTTAACAAGAAGAAATGGCAACAGTTTTTAGACTTAAGGGAGTGATTCAATAGAGAATAAATAGCGTTGAGATAGAGGAGAAAACTTGGTAAGCAAGAAAGGCTAAGGACATTGACTATTGGAAAAGCTCGTATCTGATCACAGAAAGGAAGCCCAGGTATGTGGGCGTACATGCTGGAAGGTGAATACACAGTCAGTGAATCTGCAAAAGTTTTCCTTTGATTGTTTTAATGTCCTCAGTCAAGTAGGAAGGAAGGTCACGAGCTAAGAAAGAGAATGTAAGAGGAAGTGTTCACGTTTGAAGAGAGGAGAAGGTATAAAATTCACCTAGGGAAGTGGTTGAGTGAATGGACCAAGGATATATAATGTGATTGTCTAAGAAGACTCACGGGATTTTTTTGGGATTAACAACCATAAAGTCAAAATGCGATACACTTATAAATTTATACTTTATCTTGTCCTATTCAGTGGGCTCAGGAATATAGTAGACATCTGGATTCAAGTGATTATGTAGTTTTGCAACCAAATAGGAGAAAGCAAGAAAGGGGCAAGGGAGTCAAATAAATCAATATGGGAGTGATTACGTTGATTTATCATGGATTTGGACCTTCAGTTGAATAAGAAATAAGGATATAAATGGGATGAGAGAGAGTGAAAAGTTCATAGGCCCAATGGATTAGAAGTCCCAGTGAAATAGAGTTAGAATAGTAAAAGGTATAAGCTTTAACAAATTGTTACCTTAAAGCTTTCTTATTAAATTTGTCATTTTCAAGTTTGATTAGTGACAGCAAAATATGTTTAGGGTGGCTGATTTTAGTACCTTCTTATTCTCTTCATATTCTTTATAAACCTGTTTATACATCAAAGATAACTTGTCATAAATATTATTGTCCATGATTTTAAAAACTTGTCTTCCTCATAAAATTTGAGTTGCAAAGTTTTACTTTTAATTCAGTCTCACATGATGAGAAATTTTCAAATATAACTTTTTCTTGAAAAACTCATGCCATTGATGAATAACTACAAATTAAATACAGTTAATAGATGATATTTTATTGAATACTATAATACTGGTAAAACAATCCACAAAGATTAGAATTATGATTTAATGTAATCTCCATTGTAATCTCCATTATTCTCCTCTGTGTCATTTAAACTTGTATTAGCTTTTTTTTTTTTTTTTTTTTTTTGGCCAAAGGATATTTCTCTCTCTAGTTATCTAGCTAAGGCTCTCATCATTCATTTTTAATCAATCTATTTTTTATTCTTATAAATATTTGAAAGTTTTTAATAATTACTTTTGTGTATATAATAAGATTCCAAGTGTCTAATTAACTAATAGAGCACTTTGCCTTTGTAATAATAAACCAACACATGGATTAAAAAGGATAGAATTTCAACACATAGCACATAAGGAAATTTCCTTTTCAAGCTGCATGTGAAATGCTTGTGTTTTTTTGTGTATTTCTTATGGATAACATTTTGTTAAATAGTTTTTTCATGGCTTCTAAGAATTTTTTTTTCTGAGTTTAACTTATTTGCTTAATTTCCTTATATTTATGTTTACTTGAGCTTTATTTTACTTTATTTTAAGGTTTTATTTTTACAGTTTTCCCTACCATCACTAAGTAAATTTATTTATATTTTCTACTGTTGCGAAATGCATAGCTTCTATGATGGTTTTTCTGGTTGTGATCCTTAGCTTACTGACACCAGTACTTCTGTTTATTTCTTCCATCAGTTTCATAAGTACGCCAGTATCTGTAGCTTACCTCTGAACAACGTAATGCAGCTGAACAAATGTCCAGTTCTGTGTGACTCTGTGCTTCTCCCCCTTTGGCTTATGTTATAATTTTGCCCTACATTCTTATTTCTTTTCTCACTGGGAACTTCTTCCAAAACTGTCTTTTAAAAATAAAGGTCTGAAAAAAAATAAAAAATAAAAATAAAGGTCTTTCTGTGTTTTACAAATCATGTGCCTAAATATCTTTACTTTCTCTCATGTAATAAAAAACAGTTTATTTATTTAAAATTCTAGGCTCTAATTTCACATTATTTGCAATTTGAAAATACAGTTTCATTGCTTTTCTTGGTTATATGTTTCTAGTGTGGTGATATATGAAGTCAAAACAATGTTTGTTCTTCTCTTGGTAACCTACTTTTTCTCTCTGGAAAACATGAGAATCTCTTTTGGTTTTGAAAGTTCCTGGGGCACCTGGGTGTCTCAGTAGGTTAAGCCTTTGCCTTTGGCTCAGGTCGTGATCTCACGGTCCTGGGATCGAGCCCCACACTGGGCTCTCCGCTCGGCCGGAGCCTGCTTCCCCTCTCTCTCTGCCTGACGCACTATCTGCTTGTGATCTCTCTCTCTGTCAAATAAATAAATAAAATCTTTAAAAAAAAATTCCTAAACTTCACTCAAATATGGTAACCCATTCTGTTATTAATGACTTTAAAATTCTTTGTATTTTATGTCTATTTTAAACATTATACCTTAAATATTCAGATACACATCTCCTACTGCACATATACAAATTTTCTAAGGCTTATGCCTTAATATCTCCATATTACGTAATACCAAATAGTTTTTTAAAGTGATAGTATAAGTTCACATGAGTTCTTCTTGTTCCACAACTTCAAATACAATAGTGCTTATTGGGCTTTTCCTTTGGTTGAAGAAACTAAAATATAATTTTCATTTTCCTAATTATAATGCATGTGTTTTCATATTTATTTATCAACCATTTGTGTTTCCTATTCTGTGAAATGCCTCTTCATATCATTTGTCCATTTTTATTAAATTAAAAAAAATTTGTAGGGACTTTTTATATATTCTAGGCACAAATCATTTGTAAATTATGTTTTGCAAATATCTTCTTACATGTTTTTGGCTTTTAAAAATTATCTTTAAATTATTTTTAGCTCTATTTTGTGATTTCTATGTCTTATTTAAAATTCTTTTCCTACCTTAATGTTTCAAAAGGCATGCTCTTAGGCATTTTTTATGAATACTGATGATGATTTGCCTTTCCTTTTATCGTTGATGTACATGGCCATTTTGGTCATATGCCAACTTCCAATATATGAATGAGTTTGCATCTGGAATCTCTTTATTATCCCACTGGTGATTTTCTCAACTCTATTACCAATATTACATTATCTTAATAATTTTGCTTTAATATAAATCTAAATTTATGCCAGGTTATAGCTCCTCATCTTCATTTTTTCAAAACTTTCATAGCAATCTAAGTGGCAAAAATGCACCCATGATATATAAAGGCACAAATTTAAAAAAAAATTCCCATTTATGATACTTAGACTTGGGCTTTATGTTCTTGGCTTCTCGGACACTCCTCTCTCCCCCCCTTCACCACATAACATTTGCCCATGAATTTGGCAGTTTCCAGAAATTTTATATGCAACTCCTCTGATAGTTTGGCATCCTACTGGATAAGCACTATTATTTTGCACACTTCACAGCTGAGAAAACGGAAGCTAGTGGATATTTTAATTAACGAACTAGATATAAATTTATCAAATATATCTTTGTATATTTCAGAATATCCAAAATTACCTGTCTCTAAAGAACACAAAAATTTGGTCATTGATTTATTATCTACTTTTAAGGAAGTTCATTATTACAAATCACAGAACTTTTTGTGGAGAAGAAATCAGGAAAACACTCATATTATTTGGACAGATAATTATTAGCAAACATTAGAAAGTAGCATAGTCTGCTCTCTAGTTTGGGCATATAAAGGGATATATTGTCAGAAATCTTCTATTAATTGTCTTCTAGATAAGAGCTGAGGTTTGGCCAGCTCATATATATGGTAATTGTCATTATCATATGTGAGCCATTATAAATCAGTAATAATGCACTAGGCACAGGAGGTTGTCAAAGCATTTCCGTCCATAGTTGTACTGCATGACACACCTGTGAAGGTTGTTTTTAGTTTGAAGCTGCAGCTACTGGACTATTTTCATCAAACTGTTCTGAATCATATCCTAAGCGATTATTCTTGTTGAAAAATGTATCTTATCTCTGATTACTGCATGCCTAGTTGTGCTCTCTGCCCTTGCTTTTTGCTAGCAATTTATCTAGGAAAGCTTCATGTGAAGTTATACTCAAATGTGTTTTTAAAGTTTCTTTCCCATATCTCTTATACAATATAATCAAAGTGAAATTGTAAAAGACCACTTATTGGAGATGAACCCCTTCAGAAATTTCCCTGAAGCAGCAGCCCTCAGTGTGCCTGAGAGAATTCCTTACTTCAGAATCTCTATGGCATCAAATTTCAGTAAAATGACTAGTGCAGAACTGATATGCTCACCAAAATATCAAGAACATAAAAATTCCACTCATATACAACAGACCAAGTTATATTGACAAGTGTTTCTATTTTTTTTAAGATTTTGTTTATTTATTTGTCACAGATGGAGAAAGAGAGAGAGAGAAAGAAAGCACAAGCAGGGGAGGTAGCAGGCAGAGGAAGAAGCAGGGTCCCCACAGAGCAGAAAGCCCAATGCGGAACTTGATCCCAGGACTCTGGGATCATGACCGGAGCTGAAGCCAGACACTTAATCAACTGAGCCACCCAGAAGTCCCAAGGGTAACTTCTTTACGAACATGGTTCTTAAGTCTTGACATGGTACTTAACATATCAGGGACAGATTCAGACTCTTCTGTGCTCTGGTAAAATTAGCATTGTGGCTCCAGCAGAAATTTGCTGAGACTCAGATAATAGAACTGACCAAACATAAAATGTACTGGGAGTTGTAGATTACCAAATTACATTTTCTCTTCCCAAAATAACTTTTGGCATGTAAGGAAGTTCACTATGTCTCTTCTACATCCTATTCATAGGGGTCTTTTGATCATGGTGATATCTAAAGAGAGTAAACAAAGTGTTAATTGCAAAGCACTCAAGGCCTGCCACCTGGGCCAACCCTCTTGACCCTATCTTGGAAAATCTGCTTTGTTGCTTCTATTATTCTTTTATAAGGACATAGCTAAGAACACAGTAATACCTGTGCCCACAAAGAATCAAGTAATACCATGTACCACGTGGTCAGTAAGCTAAATTGGCCCCCAGACTAGAGGCCAGAAAACACACTCTGTGAAAGAACATTTTTACCTTCTAGTAAGGCTCTGGTTTGTATTAATCAGATTTCACACTGTATTTTCCAACAGAACTTTTTTTTTTAGAAGATTTTTTTTTAAAAGATCTCATTTATTTATTTTACAGAGAGAGAGAGATCACAAGTAGGCAGAGCAGCAGGCAGAGAGAAAGGGGGAAGCAGGTTCCCTGCTGAGCAGAGAGCCCAATGCTGGGCTCCATGCAGGGCTCGATCCCAGAACCCTGAGATCATGACCCGAGCCGAAGGCAGAGGCCTAAGCCATTGAATAATCAGGTCCGCCCCCCAACAGAACTTTTAATTATCAGGATTAACATCTTTCATTTTTACTAAATCATTAAGATTATATACAATTAAGCATTTCAGAATATGTCCAACAATTCTGACAAAAACAAGGAAGCTAAAAACAAATCTGAGATTCTTTGGAATTTATTAATGGGGAACCTTTTCTCCTATAATTCCAGATTTAACAAGAAACAAAGACATCAGGAGATAATCTGGATACACTATGGGAATGGCTCCTTGATGTTTGGAAAACATGATGGCTCCCAGTAAAATGGAAGGTAGATGTAAAAATTGCCTTGGTATGGTACTGAGGAAGGGGTTAAGTTCAGAAAGGTTGACATGCTAGAATGGATTTATTACATATTATCAGCAATCCCATAAGTTACTGATCAGTGAACCCCATAAGCTGCCTATGCTCCCCAGGAGAACCTAGAGGACATTTCATTTATTAAAGCAATAAAGGATGATCAAGTGGTGAGGGCACTGGCATTACTAAGGAGCTCAGTTGTAGTTTTCTTTTGCAGGTCAGAGTTGATAGTACAAAAAGGTGCTGGGTTCATTAGAGGCAAAAGAAAGAATGAGATTCTGAATATTACAAGTCAGATGAAAGCAACTAACTGTCAGAAGCAAGGTGTTCATAATAACCATAACAGGTAATAAATCCAAAATGGCAACCAGAAGTCCTGACTTGCTGGGATCTGTGCTGAAGGCTAATAGACTCTGGTGCTCCTAGGAGTAAGATACATGGATATCCAACAAGGGTATCATTGACCTATGTAATTACAAAGATCAAGTGAGAGTGAGCTGAAAGTTGGTGTCAGCTAATGTTGTTGAAATTCCCAATCTTTCATCTAGCTCCTGTTGGAGTAGACACAAAGACACAAATCTTTTATGTCTTAAATCTCAGTGCCGACTAACGAGCTCCTGGCAGAGAAGAGACACTAAATAATAAGGATAAGATGACTCATCCAACGGTCAGTCACCTTTGTCCTTGACCACTCAACGCTTATATAAAGGACCCATGAACAGAGTCACAACTGGTGCTTTGGCCAACAGAATAAAAGTGGAAATGATATGTACCCCTTCTGAGCAGAAGTTTTGAGTCACTACATTTTTTGGTACTTTGCTTTTTTTCTTTCTGTAATTAGCATGGCAATAACCTTGAAAGGAGCTGCTTTATCTCTCTCAATTCCATGGTGTAAAAGAGAGAGCTGGACAGAGAGAGAAGGGGATACAGCCAACCGATAATAGATACACCACATGGATGAGAAATAAACCATTGTTTTTTAAAGCCATGGAGGTTTCTGAGATCATTTGCCACCACAGTGCCACTTAGCCTGTACTGACTAGTATAACTATCAACTTGGTAATTATAGCAATAACTTATCAAAAAAGAATGAACTATTCCTATTTTATAATCTATAATTCTCGGTGCTTAATTTTCACACTGCCCTGAAGACCCTCTCACAGGGACATAGACAGGAGGACTTGCCCATGTTTCTGGATCATGATTTGATATCTCTTGTTGTAAAGAATGAGTTTGTTTTCCTGGTGGCAAAGCCTAAGTGTACACACGACTCATTTCAAGAGCAATCTTTGACAGGTATTCAGCCAAGTTAAGTAATAGCTTCCTTATCACCATGTACAATGGGCTACCTATGTAATAGTGCTTTCAATTTCAATATATGCCACTTCAAATGAATTCATGAGGCAATAAGTCAGTAATTTTCAACCCTTGCCTTCAAAATTTCATAAGGGAAGAAAGACAGAGCAGTACATTCATTGCAGATTATCTTTTCAGGTCTAAATCAGGATCTCCACCATGCATAGACTATCATTATAAGAGAATATTCAGTTTCCTATCAATTTTCATCATCTCTGTGGGATCTATCATTACTACCAATGTTAATGCAGGCTCCAGGCTGATCTAACCACATCAGAATCTGCTCATTTGCAAAAACAAAGCAAAAATAAAAAAACTAAACAACAATGTGTTATATAGTTCACATTTGAGATTAATAAGTATTTCTTACTACAAGATAGAAATAACACTGACAGTAAGAATAAATCTCTTTCCTTACAAATATGAAACCTGAAGAATTCAATGTGGACTTGAACCTGTGGCCTCAAGTGTTTACACTATCTTAGGTGCCTTGACAGCCCATAGGCCATTGAATGAGCATTAATGTTTGTCATGCAACCACTGATTCTTGTGTGTATTTCATGGCAGGCCAGCATTAATTTAAGGATTCTTCCTGACAGGTGTATACCCATGGGTTGGGTATACACAGAAGCACTGCATTTAAACACAAATATAGGATTAACCCCTTCCCTTCCTTTAAGTGGATCACTACTTATATTCTCCTATATTTTTCCTAGGGATGAAGTGATAGGAATAGTCATTTACCCTGGAACAAATCTCTGCCATTGTTTATATAAACATTGCCTTTGTATTCTAAGACACAACAAATCAGTGTGTCTTCCACAGATTCTTTTTTTCTATTACATCTCTTGGTGGTCATGGAACAGAATCAGTTGATTGTTTTATTGTTGTTGTTGTTTTAAAGATTTTACTTATTTATTTGAGACAGAGCGAAAGTGAGAGAAATCACAGAGGGAGAGGGAGAAGCAGACTCACTGCTGAGCAGGAATCCCCATGTTGGGTTCAATCCCAGGACCCTGGGATCATGGCTGGAGCCAAAGGCAGATGCTTAACCAGCTGAGTCACCCAGGTGCCCCCAGGGAAAATGCAACATATTTAGAATCTTCAAGAAGACAAAAAATAATCCATATGTTACACAAATAATTATTTTATCATTTTATTATTATTATTTTATATTTGTATGTGTATATATCTTATATAATTATTATGAATTTATAATTAATACCATTATATTCTACTATATCATATCTGTCACGTTAAAGTGGTCAGTTTTGAATTTTGATATGTTTGCAATTAAGTAGTTTTATATATTGAACAAAAGTCAGATGCTTCCAAATATCCTAATGTTCATTAATTAACTAATAATCTGCTAATATGTAGAATTCTATGTCCCAATTTCTTAGCATATGCTTTTCAATTAATTCTTTATTTTCGAAATTACTATTGTGTCCTTAAAAAAAAGAACTCACCAAAAAAAAAAAAAAATCATAAATATGAAGTTGTGAATCATAGGGAGAAAGTGATTTCTGTTAAAAAAAAAAAAGTTAAGTGTGTACAACTGTCATCTCTGGAACTCTATGACAAACATTTTTCAAGGGCTTTCACCTTCTCATTGGAAATATGCATATAACATGGTATTATGAACACTGCAACTATTTAAAACTATTTATTTTAAAACATGCATACTTATGCAATGGAAACAAATTTTATTAGTGTTTTTCAAAAATAATATCCAACCAAAGGTGGTAATTAGGTTGGCTGACTGTCAAGTACTTGCGTAGTTTTAAAATGATTCTTATTAGTTGTTTTCATCAACACTGAAGAAAAATTAATATGCTTATTTTTTCTCTAAATGTTAATGAGGTAATTACTCTCATTTTATTTATATAACGTATAGATTGTTTATAATTTGTCATACATAGTATGGCAATGTGCCTTCTTATAAGGATACAAGTTTATAACCAGCTAAAGTTTATTCTTATTGTATAACAAGCATGACCTCTTGATATTTTATGAAGCAGGCATATGGATCTAGAGTAGAAATTATTTATATATAGACATCCATAAATTTAAATGGTAATCATTATTTTTCTTCTTAAACCAATGAAATCATTTTCATTTAAACTAGCAGAAGAAAAACATCTTCCTTTCCAGCAAATTATGATATAGGCTCAGATAAGGTCACAATACATTTTGTAATAACTATATAATTATGAATAATGGTGTATTAATTATTATGTATCAATGGAGATCCAGTCAGGAAAGCAGAAACTATATGTTATTTCAACATAGAGAACCCAGTATAAGGAATTGCTGAAGGATACACTAAAGAACTGGAAATAGATAAAGGAAATATTGATGTAACATAGACAATTTCTGCTGGAAACAGCCACCACCTCTGGGGCAGGGGAATGATAAAAGGAGCTAGGTAGAGAGCTCCTAGAGCTGAGACTCCAACTCCTGAAGTAGGGGCAATGACTCCTTATCCCTCTGATGGGTCTGGGAGCAGACACGAAAACCACACACCGGAATCTACTGTCCCTGCCAGGATGAAGGGTTATCAGGTCCAGCAAGCAAAGAGGACAGAGCAACTCTCCCACCTCTGGCCTTCCAGGTCTTTTTTTGTGATGCTATCAGGAACCTATCAGGAAGCAGCTGGCAGTGTGGTGTGCAAAGTTTCCACCCCAACATCGTGGTATAGAAAGAGGTTTGGACTTAAGAGAAATAATAACTCAATAAATGGCACTTATCTTTATTATTGTCATTATTGTGAAATTCTCCTTAAAATCTGAAGATTTAGATCTCATAATATAATATATGCTTTTAAAAAATCAAGATTAAAGTACATTATTTGAATATATTTTTATTAATCTTAGTATTTAGTGCTTTTTAGTTATAGTAGGGGATTATATAAAAAGGAGACATCATATTTTTCCTTAGTACCTCTTAACCCATTATCAAGTTCCCTCTGGATTTCTTTACTTGAGGGAAAGTGACAGAAGTGTTTCATATCCATGTTCACATCTGTGCTCTTCCCCATCAAGAAGGGCAGGTTGACTGGCTGGGTTGTGCCATTTGTCAAGTTTGTCAAGGAATGAGTGAGCAGTACATTTTGATGTAAGCTACTTCCCTCTTATCTATGAAATAATTTATTTATATATATGTATTGTTATTGGATGACTAGTACAAATTAAATGATTGATTTTTATGAATGCCATGTGCATTGTTTATATTTCCATTAAAAGCATGATACTAATTTTAAAGTACTAATGAATATGTCTTCCGTCTCACTATTTATATGTGGCAAAAACATATCATCAGTTGAGTTTTTCTTTTTCCATTCAGTCAGTACTGGCAATTTCCATGAAATACAAAAAGAAAATAGTTTTACTTTGAAATTTAGAAAACTATAAATAGAAATTGTGATTAGAAGAGTTATTAAGTTCACACTGAGAGTGGCATTTGTGACAAATTTGAAATTTGAGACTTATTTTTAGATACAATTGTCCACAACTAGCTGAAAAAAAATGCTAAGTAAGAAATGCTTAAATAAGGGTCTTGAGGACAATCACTTCCCAAGGAAAAGAGCAGTCAACTTAGTTTATCAATATCTATTTTGAACATTAATGAGTTTGTTTGTCAGTGAGACCCTTAGCCAAAATTCCTAAAATTCTTAAAGCAGTGCATCTATCTAAGTAAGTAGGTAAGGAGAAGTTCTTTGGAATTGTATAGCATCTCAATTGCATTCCATGAGAATATGAAGCTTAAAGACATTTCTATGACTGTATATTTTTTAATTGCAAAATATTTCTATGATAAAGGATACTATATATATAAATGTGCACAGAAGATATACAGTCCAATGAATAATCATAAAACTATCATTCATTCAATATCCACCAATGTGAAGAAATTGAACATTGGCATCTATGGTGGGCAACATCGAAGATGGACTGGCTGAATGATACTGCTTCCTGTTTATTCATGCCCTTGTATGGACTGAGTTTAGTAACTTGCTCCTAGCAAATAAAATGAGGCAGACATGATGGGATGTTACTTCTGAGTTTAGGTAATAAAAAGAAGTGGCTTCTCTCTTGGCATTAGCTCTCCTATTCTCCCTTAAATCACTCACGCTGACTGAAGCCAGCCTCAAAGTCATGGGGAAGCCCTGTGGAGAGGCTCAGATGGGTGAGCTTAGAAAGAGATTTCAGAGAACTGCCAAAACCATATCACTGAGCTTAAAATAAGACCCTTCAGCCCTAGTGGAGGCTTGAGATGGCTGTCCTGGCTGACACTTGAATTTCAGCCTTATGAAAGACATTGAGCTAAAAGCACATGTGTTCTGATTCCTGACACATAGAAAGTGGTATGATAAATATTTGTTGTTGTAAGCCACTGAGTTTTGGAGTAATTTGTTATAGAGCAATCGATAACTAGTATTATTGGTAAGGGAAATCTGTTCTGAGGTGGCTGACGAATCCGGCAGGGGAATCCCAGTCCTGGCCCCAGCGCCATTCCAGGTTTTCCCCTTGGCCCACCGAGCTACAGCTGCAACAGTGGTACAGATACGGAAGTAAAAGTGTATAAACTACTCCCTTTGTTTGTGCTCAGGGATCAGACTTTGAGAGATTACTTTCTTCTGGGCCCGCTGGTGTGAAATAAACTTCCGATCCTCTAAGGTCTCTAAGTGCTGCTTGTTTTTTTTGGCCAGGATCCAGTCCGTGTTCTGTAACATTTGGTTCCCTGACTGGGAAACCCAACTGCGCTGACCCATTGTTGCCACCACTTTGGGAGCAAGGGCGGCATGGTGACTGAACAAGGGGTTGAAATGGAGAAGACACGCCCGGCCTAATCTTTGACAGTCTCTCACCTGGTCACCTCGGACTGGCCCTGCTCCGCTGTTCCCGCTGGATTCCAAAGAGACTTGGTAGGTGAGGACCTGGTTCCGAGGTTGAATTCCGGTAAGGCCTGGGGCCCCAGGACCAGTCAGACCCACCCGTTAGGGTGCCACAGGAGCTTGATCACCTCCCAAAGACCTCCTAGAGGTCTCATAGGTGGGTTTCCCAGGGAGGGAAGTCCCTCAGGTCAGAAACCCTCGAAAGAGGGGACAGAAAGGAATTTCTGAAAGAAATTCCATGGGTCAGGGCCTCCAGGGGGGCTGGGGCGGGGGGTGGAGACTATAATAACTTCTGTGTGAATGCATGAGTGAATGTGCAGTTTGACCTGGCTTGTCAGGCGGACTGATTCTGTGACCCCACGGTGTTTGGACTACAGAGTCTGAGTGGGCCCCAAAATGTTTCCATGGTGACCTCATAGGGTCTATGGGGAGCCCTTCAGGGCACCAGTCCAGGGTTTATATGGACTCCCTATGGCTAAGAGGCACCCAAGTCTCCTCCAGGATGGCAGACAGGTAGGTATCTGATTGTTCTTTCCTCTGGAAGGGCACTCACACTTTGTCTCTGCACCACTGCACACAGGAATATCACTATGGGATCAAGGCAGAGTAAACCTACAGTCCTAGACTGTATGATCAAAATTTCAGGAAGGAGTTCAGGAAGACTATGGAATTAAGATGCATCCTGGCGAATTGTGTTACATAGTGTTCTATGTAAGTTAAAGTGGCCCACCTTTAATGTCGGATGGTCTTCAGAAGGGACATTGGATGTCCCAACCATTCGTCAGATGTGGCGAGTTGTAACAGGGGAGCCAAGACACCCTGACCAGTTTCTGTACATTGACTCCCAGCTAGGAATTGCCCAGACTCTCCCCACTGGGAGTGATTTGGTTGCAATAGGCAGGGACAGGCCAGGGTCTTAATTGCCTTATCCAACTGGCCCAAAAAGACCAACAGAGGCCTCAGCCTCCGTAGACCCTAGCTGGAGATCCCAAGGATAAACCAATCCTGCCCTCTCCATATGCACCCCCAAGGTCATCTATACCTGGCTCCCTCTAGTTCCAGATGCTCCACTGCCATCAGTCTCCCAAGTGCCCCAGGTCCAGAGGATCCACTTTCTCCAGGACCAGCAGCCAGGCTGCACCACAAGATGGACCAACTGCCTTCCAAATGCTGGTACAAGAAAAGTGAGAACCTGAGAGGCATGATAAAGACGAACAACCCAATCCGGCTGTTCCATGATGTATCATCAACCTTTCTCCACCACCAAACCACTCAACTGGACACATGATCCCACTTGTTCATTCTGGAAAAGGGTTTTCCGAGTGGCCCTGTTGGCAGGTCTATAAGGTGGAGAGGTCCCAGCCACCAAAATGGGGAAACCAAAACCCCCTTGATCAGAGATCAATGTGCCTACTATAAAGAAAAAGGGCATAAAAAAAAAAAAAAAAAAAAGTATGTCCCAACCGGGAAAAGGCTCAGAAGCGCAGCTACTACAAGAAAGAACCCTGAGAAGGGGAACCTGATAGGCTGTGCAGAAATAGACTCAGACTGAGAGGGACTGGGCTCTCTTCTCCTTGGCCCCTATAAGCCCATGGTCAGAACAAAAATAGAGGGGAAACCAGTGACTTTCATGGTTTATACTGGGGCCAAGCACTCTGTTGTCACCTCCCCAGTGGCTCCTTTCAGCCAAAAGACTGCGACCATCCTTGGGACTACCAGGACACAGACAGTACAGCAGCCCTTTTGCCAGGTTCATCTGTGTAAACTCAGGGGCCAAAAGGTCCAACATAAATTCCTTTATCCACTTGATTACCCCATCCCCCTCCTGCACTAAGACATACTGTCCAAGCTTGGGGCTCAAATAACCTTTGAGCCCACTGGGCAAACCAGCCTCTGATTGAACCCAGGGCAAGAGGAGATGGGGTCTCTGGTACTAGAGATTACCACACCAAGAGTAAAAAAAAGAAGACTGTTCTGCACCCAGGCCCAGCCAAATGGCCTGCTGGAGTTCAGGCTCACCTTCTCTTCAGTGTGGGCTAAACACAACCCACCTGGACTAGCCCGGAATCAGGTCCCTATTATTGTTGAACTGATCCCAGGAACCCAATCCCAGAGACAAAAGTAAGAACCCTTCTCACAAGAAGCTAAGATTGGCATTCACAAACATCAGGCTAGACTTTAAAAAGCAGGTAACCTAATCAAGGGCCAGTTGGCTTGAAATACCCCACTCTTGCCAGTTAAGAAGGCAGGAGGGGGATATGGACCAGTCCAAGACCTGCAGGCCATCAACAAGGTAGCCAACTCCCTGCACCAAGTCGTCCCAAATCCATGCACCCTCCTCCAGTATGTGGACGACCTCCTCCTTGCCAGTGACACACAAGACTACACAAAAGGCACTAAGGCCCTTTTATAGCTCATGTCAGACTCAGGATACCAAGTCTCATGGAAAAAGGCACAAATCCGCCAACAACGGGTTCGATATCTCGGTTTCCTCCTCACCCAGGGAGAAAAGAAAGAGGGCCACAAAGGAAAAATGGTCATCATCTCTTTGCCATAGTCCCAGAAAAAAGGGGCCTATGAGATTTCCTGGGGACTACAGGATTCTGGTGCATCTGGATTCCTGGCTTCTCAGCAATAGCAAGTCCCCTCTATAGTCTCTTAGGGGGACTAAATTGAGAACACTCTGCCTGGACTGAGAAAGCAGAAGCTGCCTTCACAGAGATAAAGGCTTCCTTGAGGTGGGCTCCACCCCTGGGCCTACCAAATATAGAAAAACCCTTCAATCTCTTTGTACATGAAAAAATAACACTCGGTCTATTAACCCAGACTGTTGGGCCCTAACAACAGCCAGTTACATATCTGTCAAAGAGACTGAACTCCGTGGTGCCAGGATGGCCACTGTGTCTCAGGGTACTAGTACCCACAGTTCTACTCATTAAGGAGGCAGGCAAGCTCACCCTGGGACAAAAACTTAATGTCAAGGTCCCTCGTGCGATCCTCATGAACAGACAGGGGTACTGCTTCCTTTCCAACTCTTGGCTAGCACAATACCAAGGGCTCCTCTGCGAGAATCCATGGGTCACCCTTAAAACAATATGCACATTAAACCCAACAACCTCTCTCTCCATGGAAGAGGGGGAACCAGACCATAACTGCTGTAAAGTAACTGAAAAAGTCTATGTGAGCTGTCCAGACTTAAGGGATCAAGTTACAAAGAATCCAGAGCTCACACTGTTCAGCAAGAGCAGCAGTTACCTACAAGAGGGTGCCCAAAAGGTGTGTTATGCAGTGACCCTGGCCACTGAAGTCCTAGAGGCTAAGGCATTACCAGCTGGATGGTCAGCACAACAGGCTGAACTATACACCTTAGTCCAACTCTTCACCCTTAATGAAAGTAAGTGAGTCAACGTTTACACTGACTCTCGATATGCCTTTACCACTGTGCATACACATGGGGTCATCAACAAGGAAAGGAGCCTCCTTACCGCCACAGGAAAAGCTATCAAAACTCCTCAAAAAGATACCAAATAGTCCTCAAAGCTGTCTATCTTCCAAAGGAAGTATCAATCATGCACTGTAAGGGACCCCAGAAAGGAGACAACCCCATAGTGCAGGGAAATTGTCTGGCAGATGAGGCTGCCAAGACCATAGCCAGTAAGAGTATGGACAAACCCCCTTCCCTCACCATGGCCCTGACACCATCAGAAGACATCCCTCCACCCAGTGACACTAAAAAGAAAAAAAAAAAAAAAAGTGGGTCATGGCTGAGGGAACCACCCTGACTAAAATGAGATGGTGGGTGATACCAGACAGACACATCTTCATCCCAAGAGCAACAGAAGGGCATCTAGTCAAGAAATACCACCAACTCAGCCACCTGGAAAATCTACATTGAAGGCCCTCCTCAAAAAGCACTACTACATCAGCCAGCTGCCAGCATTATGCCAAGCAACCAGGGAGCAATGCATAACATATGCTAAAAATAAGGCTCGGCCTGCACCTCGCCCCACCGCCAGGTGTCCAGAGGATGGGAGTAATCCCTTTCAAAAATCTATAAATAGACTTCACAGACATGCAGCCAAGCAGGACGTTCAGATATCTCCTAGTGCTAATGTGCATATTCTCTGGATGGGTCAAGACCTTCCCCACCAGGACCCAGCAAAGCCAGAAAGTGGCCAGAGTCCTCTTGTGG
Source organism: Enhydra lutris kenyoni (assembly GCF_002288905.1). Taxonomy (NCBI): domain Eukaryota; kingdom Metazoa; phylum Chordata; class Mammalia; order Carnivora; family Mustelidae; genus Enhydra; species Enhydra lutris. The sequence goes on from NW_019154147.1 coordinate 806,543, forward strand.
GAGATTGTGTCCCGGTTCGGCCTGCCATTAACAATCCATAGTAACGATGGGCCTACATTTGTAGCAGACATTGTACAGGTCTTAACTAAGTCTCTCAGCATCACCTGGAGGCTCCACACTGCCTACTGGCCCCAAAGCTCAGGGAAAGTAGAGCGAATGAATCACAACCACGAGGGAATCATAGCAAAGTTCTGTCAGGAAACTAACCTCCCATGGCCACATCTGCTACCCCTGGCCCTTCTGTGTGCCCGCTACATACCCAGGATCCTAGGTTACTCCCCTTTCAAATTAGTGTGTAGACTGCCTCCCCAGTGCCTGGGGAGCCTTCCAGGAAACTTACATCAGATTGGGGATAAAGAGATAGACAACTTCAGGCCCTGGGGCCACCCTAAATAAATTACAAAGATACACCATTGAAAGGGCCCCAATCTCCTTAGGGTCCCAGGTGCACACCTTTCAGACAGGAGACTCAGTCTGGGTCAAAAAGTGGAAAAGTGACCCCTTCAAACCACAGCAGACAGAGCCTTACAATGTTGTTCTAACCACCCCTACTGCCCTTAAGATCTCTTGTGTCACCCCATAGGTCCACCACTCCAGAGTAAAAAAGCCCATCACCAGGGCTAGAAGCCACATCAATGGAAAGTCCAGCCAAACCCTGCAGACCTGCTCCAGCTTTGCCTCCAGCAAGACCCCACTGACTAATGGACACCTGCTCACCATGGTCCCTCGTTCTCACCAGCACGCTATCCCTCATCCTAAGGGTCAGACTCCACTGTTGGCCCTTCTGACTGGACTTTACCCCAGAGACTTATTGTTATTGTTTATTGGATGACCCTATGGTGTTTTACTATCCTTACTTGTCCACAGGTTTTGTCTGGTGCCTGCTAGCCACGATGACTCCTTCTAACTAAAACCAGTGACCCCACTTTTATTAGTCTTCTGCTGTCTGCTCCTAAGCACATTTCAGTATGGTTTTCCTGACCTCAGTCAATCCTGGTCTTCTGCTACCAGGTGTGCTGTTCCTCCTCACTGCTCATATTGCCAAGATCAGACTCCAGTTGCTCCTTAATCACTATCACCCTGTAGATAATAACGATGATGCCCTCTACACCAGGTGTTTAAAGAGGCATCAAAGGGGAGAATGATAAGGAAAATCTGTGTTCTGAGGTGGCTGACGAATCCAGTAGGAGAATCCCAGTCCCGGCCACAGGGCCATTCCAGGCGTTCCCCTAGCCCCTCCAGCTGCAGCTGTAACAGTGGTACAGATACAGAAGTAAAAGTGTATAAACTACCCCCTTTGTTTGTGCTTGGGGTGCAGACCTTGAGAGATCACTCTCTTCTGGGCCTGCTGGTGTTGAAATAAACCTCTGATCCTCCAAGGTCTCCAAGTGCCGCTTGGTTTTTTTGGCCAACATCCAGTCTGCGTTCCATAACACTATCAGCCAAAAATCTCTTCTGTGTTCCTCTTAATTATTTCCCCTTTCCCCACCCCATCTCCCAAAGCAATCACTATTCCTACTTCTAACACAATATCTTTGTTTTCTCTGCTTTTGAACTCTTTATGAACCCAACAATTATATTCTTTTGAGTCTGGCTTGCTTTCCTCCATATTATATCCATGAGATTCATTTTTATTAATGTATAGTTTGGGGCTCTTATGAGCATTGTTGTGAAAATTCTTCTGCATGTCTCTTGGAACACGGGTTTATGTATTTTTATTAGTATAAACTTTCAACTAAAATTTCTATATCAAAAAGCACACACGTCTTCAATGGGGGTAAAAAAATGACAAGTTGTTTTCTGAAGTGGTTGTACCAATTTATATCCCCAACAAGATGGTATTAGAGTTCCCACTATCCCAAAATCCCCCACCCAATTTTGCTATCTTAGTTTCTAAATATTAGCCCTTCTGTCACGGGAGCAGTGATATCTCAGTGTGTTGAAATTACATTTTCCTGATGACTAATGTGACTGAACATTCTCCGACTTCCTTACAGAGTCCTTTGATTTACTATGTGGATTTACCATTTTCTTACTGATTTTAGTAGTCCTTTATAAGTTGCAGATACAAATCTTCCCTTAGTTGTATGTATTTAAAATCATTTCATCCCTTTTGGGGGGTTTGCATTTTTATTCTTCAAATGATGTCTTCTGATAAACAGAATGGTTTTTATTTTAATCTGATATCTTGGTCTATGCTTTATGGTTAACACTTTTATAACTAGTATAAAAAGTCTTTCCCTTTCCCAAGGTCAAGATGATTCCCCCCATATTATCTTCTAGAAACGTTATTGCTTTTTTTAATATTTATATCTATAATACACCAGGAATTAATTTGCATGTAATTGTGAGGTAAGTGTCAGATTTAATTTTTTCCCATATGGGTATATGGTTGACACAAGATAATTTATTGAGAAGACCATCTCTGATCCTTAGAGTTGTTAGGGTACCTGTGTCATAAATCAGGTAATATGTTTCTGGGCCTCTTGATTTGATTTCATTGGCCTATATGCCTGTCCCTATGCCAATACATACTGTCTTAATTACCACAGCTTTATAATAGGTTTTGAGTTTTGATATCAGTTTAATTTTCCCTAAAAATAAATACTCTTAAGGATTCTGGTTGGGATTGCACTGAATCCTTAAAGAAGTTTCAGGAAAATTGACATTTTCACAATAATTAATCTTCCAATTCAAAAATATAGTATACTCCCTTGTCTTTTAGGCATGTAATCTTTGGTCTTCATTCTTTGACCTCTAGCTCTGTGCAGGATTAAAGTTCAGGGTATACATTGAACAGAAGATCAGCCATGTTTGAGCTCCCTGGAACTATTAATTATGTCAATCCAGGGTCATGTGACTCCCCCCCCCACCAAAGAAATCTCTGCTGGTCCCTCTGTCTCTCTAGTAGCAGCCCTATATGCAGACAAACAGTGATCTCTGCTTTTGTCTCAAACCTAAACCAAAAAATGCCTGCAAAGAAAGCTGCAGATTGTTAGCTTTCTTGCATAAACTTACATCCTGACTGGAATTCTGTTTTTAGTCTTTGTGGTTTGTGGAGTACTGTGTACTGCGGTGTCTTTAAATCAATGATTTTGTAAATTTTTCCAGATTTTCTACTTTCTAATTATTTTGGATTTGTGCTGAAATGCTTCATTCTCCTCAGAAGTGAACCACTCTGAGGATTTATGTTTGATTTAAATAAGAAGCCAGAGGCATTAGGATTATTTATCACCTTAATCCAGTTACTGAGATTAAGATGGTTCAAATTTGGGCTTTAGTCCCTATTAAGGTGAGGATATTTATTTCTTACTTCTGGATTATCTTTTCTTCTGCAATGTAGCCCTTTGGAGATTTTAATTCAAATGATAGTGCTTTTCTCATTTGGCCAGCATAGATTTGGATTTCTGCTTCTTGGTATTGCTAATTTATCAAAAGTTCTGCTCAGTTTGTCTCCAATCAATTTGTAGATGCCTCTGAACTTAGGAGAAAAGCAGCCCCAAATATTGGGTTTCTATCTCTTAGGATTTCTTTCTATCTCTTCCTGGATGTTGGCCCCGTAATTCTTCTTGCCTTGCTACATCTCCGTGTCTCAAAGAAATTGTTCTCATATACTTTTTCCTCACCATTTTGTTCTCCCAGTGAGGAAACCTGATGACATTAGCTAGTCAATATTTCTTTAACAAAATGCAATATCATTGAAAAACTCATTAAGAGTTCTTTTCATAAAAAGGAAGGTTTCAATTTTTGGAGTAGGCAGAACAAAATAAAGTAGTCTGATCTGATCTAGCAGCACTTAGTTTTGTTTTTGTTGTACTTGTTTTCGTTTTTACGCTTTGGGCTACTGTGCCAAAGATCTGCTCTGTAAGTTCAAGTATTTGGAATGGATTTGTCACTTGACAAAAATGGTAGCAAGAACACATTCAAACATAGGGCTAACCCGTGTTTTAATTTTTGAGGATCCATTTAGAACCTTCATTTGGCTGGTCTTCTGCCAGTTTAAAAAAAAAAAATACTTGAACATTTTAGCCTTGCACATGCTTTGCATCTACAAAACTGCTTATAAAAATTTATAAAATGTGCTCTTTAGGGACACAAGAATATCCGTTTTTACTGTCAGTAACACCTCAGTCCAGATAATATAGTTCTGTGTTTTATTGGTGAGTATGAATGAACTATATGAAGGTACACATACTGGAATCAAAAGCCCATAATCTGAATATTTGTAATCCCTCCTTCTTTGAGTATCACTACACTCTTGTTCACAACATTTGCATCCTCACAATGTGTGCATCAGGTGAAGGTTTGGCAGCTTAACTCAGCTTACTATTGCTTGGTACATTAGCATTATGCTTTCAAAATATCACACATATACCCGTATTAGTTATCCATTGCTGTGTAATAACTTAATACAAAAAGTTAGGAGTGTAGAACAACACATTTATTATAGATGTTTCTTAGGTCAGGAATCCAGACATGGCTGGGCTGAGCTTTCTGTTTCTGGGCCTCATATAGGCTGCCATCCATGAGTCAGCTGGGATGGAGTCATCTCAAGGTTTAACTAGGGCAGGACTCACTTACAAGCTCACATGGGTTTTGGCAGGATTCAGTTCTTTGCAAGCTGTTGGACTGAGAGCCTTTGTTTCTCATTCGTGTTGCCAGAAGGAACCCTTAGTTCTTTCAGATGGACCTTTGCAAAGTGCCAGCTTGCTTTATGAAACCATGCAACCTAAGAAGGCAGTACAGAGTGCCAACTAGCACAATGGAAGTCAGTCTTCTGTACTCTTATCATAAAGTGACATCCCAGCACTTTCACCATTTCCTATTGGTTAGAATCTAGGTGCTAAATCCAGCCCACACTCAAGGAAAGGAGATTACACAAGAGCTGTAATGCAAAGAAGCTTACCACCTGTGCAGGGAAGAACTGGCCAAAAGTTCATATACAACCGGAAATCATCTCCTACTTGACTAGTGATGTCCTGGCCAATCTTGAAGCAGATCTCTGATGGTATCACTGCACTGCCTCACAATAACATCAAAGACTTCCTTACTTACAGTTATTTACAATAAGACTCCAGTCTTCATTTCCAACTTTTCTGTTTTCTTAACATGCCTCATAACACGCCTCCATGCTCTAGTTAATGCTGTTAGCTTAATTCATAAGGTGCTTGCTCTGCATGTTTGTTCATGTTGCTCCCTCGGCCTGAAATAACATGTCCTTCTCTTGCCATAAAGTAAGGGTTTCAGCCTGGAAAAGAGAAGGGGCTGTGGAAGGCATGTTATTTTTCACTTCAAATAGTTAAAAACATAGCACTAAACAAGCCAATGTGTAGAAGACTAAGTAGGGAGAATTTCAGGAATAATGGAGAATTCCTGATAGCCAACAAGCCTGCCCAACATTGAAATGAACTGACTCAAAAACTGAGTTTTTCACTCTTTATGGGTTCAAATAAAGAGTAAAACCTGTCCATTATGGGGATTAAGGGATTTTTTTTGTTCAGGGGAGTAAAAGTGAAAAGACATCTAAGGTACCTTCCAACTCTTAAGATTCCATGAATCCATGAATTTATCTAAAAAAATAAGAAAACAAACTATTCTGTTTGGCATAACAAAGATGAAGGAATAGGGCACCTGGGTGGCTCAGTTGGTTAAGTGTCTGCCTTTAGCTCAGATAATTATCTCAGGGTCCTGAGGTCGAGCCCCCCCACCCTCCGACTTGGGTTCTCTGCTCAGCAAGGAGTTTGCTTCTCCCTCTCCCTCTGTGATCCCTCTCACTCTTGCTCTCTCTCAAATAAATAAATAAAATCTTAAACAAATAAAGGTGAGAGAAAAATTATTTCCATGATAAAATTTCAAAATCAATCATACTTGCTATTTAATTTTAAGCTCCGGGTATTGAACAAACTCAGAAAATTCCATTTTTCAATATTTTCCCTATTTCTAGTTCATAATTGTCATAATAAATTATGGAATTACCTAACATTTCAAATTTTAAAATAAATACGTTTGTAACCTACGCGCACAAATGAAAGGTTATATTTGTAAAGAGAAAAGATAGTGCTATTTGAAAATCCTTTCCCATCAACTATTTCCTAAGAATTTCCACAAAAGGAACCCAGTCTATATTTATACATAATCTTTGGTTATTATTCATTTTAGGTTTATGGATGAGGCTGACCTTCAGAAAAATATTTATCTTGCTTTAGAAAACTTTGCAGGTGCATTAGCTGCCCAGACTCTTGTTGTTATTTCTCTGGATAAGTTGGAGCAAGTGGGCTATGAATAACGCTATGCATTATCACATGAGGAAAGAGACTTCCCAGAAACATGACTTTCAGTGTTTTCAGAGAGACAGAGGGACACAGTGATTAAGGGTAACCGTGATGTCCATTCCATATTAGAGCACCTGATTAGTGGTCCCTTCCAGTGGTGTCCAGTAGGAAAGGGCTGGTCCGTAGATGAAACCTTGGGTACTTTTTTAAAAAGGAGAAATTTTGGCAATTTCTTGTGTGTTGCTCTGTCTAAACTATAAGATAACTGAAGGCAAAGACCTTCTCTAATTTGTTTTAATGGCATGGTTCTGTTGCCATCACACTTACACAAACATTGAAAGAAATCAATAATTGAGTGAAGGAACACGATGATTGATTCATGAGACTCAAACAAGGTGCCAGTGTATTGATGGGCTTTAGAACTTTAGATTCTGCTAAATCGTGTGGGTTACCACAATCTACCCAAGGATTGTATATCACAGAAAAAGGACTTGAGTGAGACTAAACACCAGTATATACTAACTCCCTCATGAGGAGAAGTAGAGTTAGGTGCAGGCCTATCTGGCCAGCTATTTCTGTCACATACTTGATTTTATTCAAGGGAAATAAACCAGACATAATAAATTCGACTACTTTGTAAATTTGGTGTTATTATGGCCAAAAGATGAAACACACTCCTGGCACTTCCTTTAAGGAAAATGGAGCCCTCCATCTTGGGAGAAAGTTAGTTCTGGGACCTAGGGAAATGGATTTTAGATTAGGGGAAGAAAATTCGTCTGCTTCCACTGGAGCCAAGAGTAGGTCAGATTTGAGATGTGGTAAAGGATGAATTACACTGGCTACAAAGAAAAGGGTTAAAAGTAGGAGAGGAAGCAGGCCAATAAAAGAGATTTATGACAGGTCCAGACCTGAGCAGTTGTTGAAAGTACTCAGTGTGTGTGTGTGTGTGTGTGTGTGTGTGTGTGTGTGTGTGTGTTTGAGTGTGTTAACATACATTTAACATAACATAACATTTTACTTTCCCAATAGATTGGTAAAATTTCATTACAAATTGTTCCATGGACTCTGTCTTGTGTTTGAGAAGAATTTAACACTTTCCTCAGTGTTCTAGTCACAGTAGCAGGGGCAGTAGCAGGTGGCCTGAGGTCAACAACAACAGAAATGGCCCACTGGACACACAGTGTGGCAGGCCAGAGAAAAAAGTCCCTGGCAAATGGTTTGAAACTATCCTGGAGACATTTAAAGAGTGGCGATTTGGTAACCAGTTACCTCATCTGTAAAATGGGGCAATAATATTTGTCTTTGCTTCCCTCCAGGGAAGTTATGAAATGTAAAATAACTAATAACCATAACGTGTTTGAACACCTTGGAAGAAATATGATATATAAGGATATGATATCATGATTACCTCTATAATAAAAAAGGAAAGAAAATATTAAAATAACAATAATATGTACATTTTCACCACCTGCAGTTGTATATGAAATATATAACTCTTTTTATTGTTTTCTGTCTAATCCACTGCACCTGCATTAAAAATGTACCCCAATGGCCTAATTTTAAAAAACACATAAAATTTAGACAGGTACTTATTCTTTTATTCACCCCATTGTGCCTAGGTCTCACAGAACATATTTTAAATAATATACTACCACAGAGAGACCACTTCAATACAAATCTCAATAGTGTGGGTTAGTAAAAATTACTTTTAAAGGCAAACATCTGGCACCTCATAAATATATATCACCTTTCATCAAGAGGTTTTCAAACTCTCCCCATATATATTACACTTATAAGCATTATTAATTCAGCATATTGTACGTGGGTTTTAAAGTAGTCCCAGAGCAGAATTACATATGTAAAATATGTACTGCAATATCTAGGCGCATGCAGATCATAAAGAATGAGACATTAACCACAATGCTCAATGCTTTTGATTTAATGTGTTCTGTTAGCTAACAGGGGCGATTTTTAAGGCACAGATACAAGAAAATACTAGTTAAGTGTAAAGGCAGCTACTTATTCTGACTAATTTTTTTCCCTCTCTTGTGACATTTGGCAAATTATTCTAGGCTTATATTTAGCTTGTGTCAGAAATATGTCTAAAATATTTTACTCTGGTTTATTTCTACATCTGAGAGAAATTTTAAGAAATGACTTGCCTTTACAAAGGCTTAATCTGTAACACCTAACTGGTACTTCTTTTCCAAAGGATATTGGAAAAAAAAAAAAAAAGGATATTCTGTAATGCCGTTGGACAATTTTTCTTGTCATTAATGATCTGACTGTGAAGTTATTTGTTGTGTTTCTGTTTTTATTTTTTTCTACACAAGTAATTGCCAATTCTTCTTGCCGTGCCTTTACTAATGTTAAAGAAAATAGAATCAGTTTTATTGTTCTATTTGTATAATGGTGCATATATTTGTTTCATAAATCTTACTATTTTGCCAGATTTAGAAACACTGGCTCCTTTAGCTGTTCCTGACAAGTTAAAGTTCAAATATGTTTCCTTGAATTTTCGTATTTCTCTCTATTCCTTTACGAAATGAATGACACGAAAGAGGCACGTTTAAAGGTAAATGTTATGAAGGACTATGGCTTGATCGGACATACACTAAATAGGATCTTTACCTCACTCGTCTCTTATGCTGGGATTTTGTCTAAAATTTTAATTATTCCTTTATTCTATAAATGTATATGTTTTAAGTTCCTATTGATTTCCAGGCACTATGTCAGGCAGTAGAGATAAAACAAGCAAACAAGAGAATATTTCTAGCCATGAAGAACTTTCAAAATAAAAGAGAGAGAGAAAAAAATAAGTAATCAAGTAACTAAATAACAAAATTGGTTAAGTGTTCTGAGGGGAAAATATAAATCATTATGCCCCCAAATTAAAAGAAACAACCTTCTTTGGGTAGGATGGCCAGAGATACCCTACTTATCTCATGTTAAGTATATCATGTGGGGTTCCTGATGAAATAATGAATATAACACATATATCTAACTTCTTTCTCACGTCATATTAAAGTTAGTATCTAAATATTCAGTACAGATAGAGAAAATTCTGTACTAGTATTACTAAACATGGAAGAATAATAGTTGCATACCCAAAACTTCAAGAAAATTTTCTGTATAAGGTGACTCTGTACAGACAATGGCTTGTTTGGAAAATAAGTGAAGAGATCTCAAAAGAACTCACCAGCAGCAACAGGTAGAAGGCCAAATTGGATGTTAGTACAGTAAGACAGCAATATGTGACCCCACTGAAGTCTCAGTAGGTGCCCAAGTACCTTCCGCCTTGTATATCTGGATCCCACAGCAATGGCTCACAGTGAACCTTGGAAAAGCTCCTATTAAATAATGGCTGCCATGATAAATGCAAAAAGAAGGCCAGAAGCTCCTTGTTGCAATCATCTACAGCATCAGCTCTCTACAAAGTCTGATAATGGAGCTCTAAACTGGCAAAGTAAAATTAAAATATATGGGACCTTTATCTTTCTCCCTTTGTTTGAGCTTAAAAAGCTCAGTCTCACAACCTTTGACATGTCCCATTTCACACCAGAGCAGAATGATCCTGGAGAGATCTCTGTAAGTATAAGCTAAGGTAGAAAAGTCATGGGTATGTTAAATTATACAGAAGTTCAAAAGAGTAACTCAGAAGTATAGTCAGAAGAGCTAAGTTTTCTTACAAAACCCTAAATATTTTTAAAAATATATAATAAAAATTTTTTATAGGAGTCAAGGCAATAGTCAAGGCAGCACAAGGTAGACAACCTAGGGAAAATATAAACCAGAAGAAACTACATAAAGAACAATATAACCACCAAATTAGAAACTTCAGTAAGGCAGACATTAGCAGATTGAAAGGAAAGAAAATAATTAGTACTAATTTTTCCTATGAACCACACAATCTTCTAAGCACTGTGGACACAGCAATGAAAAGAACAAAGTCTCTGTTTTCATAGAGCTTACAATCCACTGGGGAGAGACAGCTAGACACAAAATGAACAATTAAACATCTGCTATACTGGAACATGACAAGTGTGATTAAAGTCTATAAAAATGGGGAAAAGAATAGTGATCAAGATTTGCAGTGAAGTTGCAGTATATAATTGAGAGGACAAAGGAGGCCTTACTGAGAAGGTGACAGTAGAGGGACTTGATATTGTAAAAGAAGACAGAACATAACTTCTAAGACCAAGTTGTAACAGACAATGTAGCTTGCCTTAGTTTTTTTTTTTTTTATTAGTTTCAGAGTAAAGTTTAGTGACTGATCATTTACATACAATGTCCAGTGATCATTATAGCAAGTGCCCTACTTAATACTCTTCACCTAATTACCCCCAACCACCTGCCCTCCAGTAACCCTCAGTTTGTTCCCTACAGTTGAGTCTCTTAGGGTTTGTCTCCCTCTCTGCTTTTGTCTTATTTTTCCCTCCCTCCCCCTATGTTCATCTGTTTTATTAAATTCCACATATAAATGAAATCATATCATATTTGTCTTTCTATAATTGACTTATTTCACTTAACATAATACACTCTAGTTCTATTGACATTATTGCAAATGGCAAGATTTCATTCTTTATGATGGCTGAGTAATATTCATATATAGATTAGATATAGATATAGATATAGATATAGATATAGATATAGATATAGATATATCTGCGCCACATCTTCTTTATCCATTCATCTGTTGATGGACATCTGGGCTCTTTCCATATTTTGGCTATTGTGGATATTGCTATTGTAAACATTGGGGTGCAGGTGCCCCTTCAAATCACTATTTTTGTGTCCTTTGGATAAATACCTAGTGGTGCAATTGTTGGGCAGAAGGGCAGTTCTATTTTTAACTTTTTGAAGAACCTTCATTCTGTTTTTCCAGAGTGACTGGACCAGTTTTCATTCCCACCAACAATGTAACAAGATTCCCTTCCTATGTATCCTTATCAGCATCTGTTGTTTCCTGAGTTGTAAATTTAAGCCATTCTGACCTGTGTAAGGTGGTTTCTCATTGTGGTTTTGATTTGTATTTCCCTGATGATCTTTTAGTCCACTCTAGGGATAGCTATCCGTCATGTCAAGAAGACATTCAACCAGCCTAGAAAAGTTATCGTGGAGATGAAATGAGGTTTCCTGTCAAAAGCCAATAGCAACTTTCCATACAGGCGAGTAGCCACTTTGGAAGGGAATATATCTCCCAGGCCCAATAAAAACAAGGGATAACTGAAGTCCTAGACAACATCTGACTAAGTCCCATCAATGACAAATTTCTTAGCCAAGATGCCCCAGAATTTTGGACACAAAGAGTCTGTGGAATACAATATTTAAAGTTCTAAGCTACTATGTTTGGGGATAATCAATTATGCAGCAGATAATCAATATGCATGCAGATATCCAGAGATAGCACACATTCCCAATGGAAAGAACAGCAAGGGCAAGGCTCCAAGGTAATATATGTTTGATATATTTCAAGAAGAGTGAGGAGGCCAATGGAGCTGCAGCTGAGGGAGTAAGGAAAAGAATGTAAAAATTAGAGTTAAGTGAGGAAACAGAAGCCAGACAAGATAGGACTGAATCAACCTCAGCAACTGCTATCCAAGGATACAAACATAGTGATTTGAAGGGGCACATGAACCCCAATCTTTACAGCAGAAGTGTCCACAATAGCCAAAATATGGAAAGAGCCCAGATGTCTATCAACAGATGAATGGATAAAGACAATGTGGTATATATATATATATATATATAACTCAGCCATCAAAAAGAATGAAATCCATTTGCAATGAGCTGGATGGAACTAGAATGCACTATGCTAAATGAAATAAGTCAGAGAAAGACAATTATCGTATGACTTGACTCGTGAGGAATTTAAGAAACAAAGAGGTAACATAGGGGAGGGGAAGGAAGAATAAATAAAATAAGATGAAAACAGAGAGGGAGACAAACTGTAAGAAACTCTTAACTGTAGGGAACAAAATGAGGGTTACTGGAGGGGCGGTGGGTGGAGGGATGGTAATACTGGGTGACGGGCATTAAGGAGGGCACATGATGAAGTGAGTCCTGGGTGTTATATGCAACTAATGAATCACTAAACTCTACTTCTGAAACACACAGTATATATTAACTAATTGATTTTAAATAAAAAATAAATAAAAAGATAAAATCTAACAAAAAATAAAGTAAAATAAATGAAAGTAAAAATAAATTTTAAAAAGCTTTAAAAAAGAAAGGTTTTTGGTTTTTATATTGAGAGAGATGGACGGCAGATAGAAATTTTAAACTCAGAAGCAAGATAATCTGACTTACCCTTTAAAGCATTCATTCTAGCTGAGGTTCAGAATACAGTGGGGGCAGTGAACAAGTTTGGAAGTAAAGAAACTAGTGAGGAGACTACTGCAATAATCCAGGCATACTTGATAGAGACTTGTACCTCACTGATCCCAGGGAAGTGGTAGAAAGTGGACAGTTTCCAGATATCACATGGAAGAGAGAAGTCAAGAATTAGATGCTGGTGAACAAAAAAGATGAATCAAGGATGACGTCAACATTTTAGCCTTAACCAGGTAGTGTTAAGAGTTAAATCTGATAGGCATTATAAACTAAATATGTATAATAATTCATAAAGAAACTACAAGGTGGTATGAAAAAAAATGTAGATGCAGAAGAGATCAATCCATGCTTCCACAAATGAAAATTTTAGTTTGAAATTAAAAATCTCTCCAGAAAAAAAGCAGAAAGAGATGAAAAGAGAGAATTAATGGGTAGGGGAAAAAATGAACATGACAAAATAATCCAGAATAGCACAAAGAAATAGATGGATAATCTCTCGGAGATAATATGAGGGGTAAGTTGGGGTGAGGATGCTAGACTAATAATGTTCGACATGAATCCAAGGCTGATAGTTCCATAATACCTAGAAAAGTACTTGAAACAGAGTAGCTTTCACTAAATATTAACATTTTTCCTTGAACTAATAATAGTCCTAGAAGAAAAGTGTCCAAAGGATGAGAGAGAAGATCCCAGGCAAAGGATTCCAGCACCCGGGTGAAGCACAGAAATATTAAAAGATGGATTGAGGAGGACAGGAAACATAAATCCACACTACTCTCATCATCCTTCCCCCAAGCCTGGGCAGACCAGGGCAAACAATGACACTCTCCCTGTGGGGGAAGAGAGTGAAATGAGCACTTAACTTCACCGTGGACCCCAGAGCAGTTCTGCCCCACACCACATAGACTCCTAGATAGCCTCCTAGAGGCTCCCACAAACCCAGGCCATTAACCGATACTGGTGTCTGCAAGCTCCTGTACCCTCATGCAGTTCCTATGCCCCAAGCCTATGCAGCACGAGGCTCCTGTCAAGCTTCCATAAACCTAGAGCCCCAGCTCACCCCAATCTTGCCAGTTCCTAAGGCCCTGGGCAGTTCCCAAGGTCCCAGGAGGCTCCCATAACACCAGGGAGTTAACTATAAAAGAAATGTTTATGAAAAATATCACAAAACTCCACTAAGAACAAAAAATATTTTAAAAGATAAATAAAGGGACGCCTGGGTGGCTCAGTTGGTTAAGCAGCTGCCTTCGGCTCAGGTCATGATCCCAGCGTCCTGGGATCGAGTTCCACATCGGGCTCCTTGCTCATCAGGGAGCCTGCTTCTTCCTCTGCCTCTGCCTGCCATTCTGTCTGCCTGTGCTCGCTCTCTCTCCCTCTCTCTCTGACAAATAAATAAATAAAATCTTAAAAAAAAAAAAAAAGATAAATAAAAGGAGAGAAACATACCAGACTTCTGAATGAAAAGGATGAAAGGATGTTATAAAGGTACCCATTTTCCAAAAATTTATCTATAAATGAAATTCTAGCCAATATCCCAAAAGGATATATTTCAAATTTGACAACAATAATTCTAAGCTATATCTGGACAAAACCTCTCATCTTTGAGAAGGCCATGCTTGAGGGAAGCTTTCGACTATATTTTATACCTTCCTGAAGAAGATATTGCTTATAAAGATGGACAGAAAATTTAGTAGGTGACTGCTATACGTTAACTTCATATCTTGATAGGTGCCTTATTCCATACTAATTTCAAGAAGGAAATCCATGTTTCAAAATTATATGTCCATCAAATAAACTTTGGTACTCAGATTTGCAAATAAAGAGTTGACCAAGCTTCAATTTCTAACTTTTTCTTTCATAAATGGGAAGTAAGGTAAACACTGATATTTATTGAGCACTTCTAATTTTCCAGGAATTTTGCATGCATTTTGTCACTCAATCTTTATACAAACACCATGAGATAGATATGCCAACATTTCCATGAGAAAATTAAAGTTCACGGAAATTAAACACCAGTTGTTCAACTACTTATTGATAAACTCAGTCAATCCAAGGACTTTGGAGCTCTAAATTCAGACCCCTTTATTTTGCTGTTATTTTCTTATGGTTTTATTGCTTTTAAAAAAATCTCTTTAATCATTTTTAAAAAATATTTTATTTATTTATTTGACAGACAGAGATCACAAGTAGGCAGAAAGGCAGGCAGAGAGGGGTTGGGAGGAAGCAGGCACCCTGATGAGCAGAAAGCCAGATGCAGGGCTCCATCCCAGGACCCTGGGATCATGACCTAAGCTGAAGGCAGAAGCTTAACCCATTGAGCCACCCAGGATCCACTCTTTAATCATATTTAATATTCTTATTTTAAATGTTATTATGTCTAGTTTGATCATTCTTCTCCATTGCATCTTTCAATTTGCATTAGTAATTTGCTATGCATTTGTGATTTTTGTTCAGTTCAAATTTTACCTATTTTATTTATTATTTTCTATTGGAGGCCCTAAAGTTGTTGAGGAAAAGTCATTTCAAAGATGTTTTGGCTTGTTTATTCTGGGTGTTTCAAGAACCTCAATGACCTTGGGCTAATTTTTATGTTGAATATTTGCCATGTGGTTTGTGGGCATGCAAGGTGTATACATTATCACCCTCTTCATGTAAGGTAGGCTTAGGATTTTGACTTCTCTTCAGTGACATTTTCCCTCAAGAGATACAGACAAGAAATTTTCTCAATGCTTTTCAGAAGAGAGGGTGGGGAGAGGAGTGCTGAGCATTCTATGGGCCCTTTGTGCAGCCCTGATGTCATGCTGCACATTCCTGCATGTCCTCATAAATTTTAGAGCCCACTTCTCCAGCCCCTCCAGGATGTTCTAGAACCCCAATTCCTCAGTTATCTGGGTATCAGCCTTGACCTACTACTTTTGCACTGATTTTCAAACAAATGTGGATTCACTTTTGTTTTGAGGTCAGATATTTCCATATGTTTTTAAACTAGGATTTCCATATGTTTTTAAAGGAATATTTCCAAATGTTTTTCAAGGAAATTTCCTCATTACTCCTCCTTCACATAAGCTGTCTTGGAAACCAGGCTCTATCTTCACTCATTTTTTTACCCTCTAGACTGAGCATTGTTTCTCTCTACCCTTGCCTGATTTTTGTTTGTTTTTTATTTTCTTTTAATCCCATATATTTTCTAGTTCCTCACCTCTTCCTTGTTTCTTGATTTCTTCTACCTTTAAACCTTTTCCTGAGGTGCCTCTTCCTCTTTACTTATCCACTACATCAGCCCACTCCTTTCTCCATTATTTTTTTCTACTTTTCATGTAACTCCTTTTCTATTAGCTATAAATTTTGTTTGGTTGTCTCTTGTTATACAAGAATATAAGTCACAGCTGGAATATTATGCTATATTTTGTGTGCTTCATTGGTTAGCTCAGAACACTACAAGAAATTACAACCAAAATGGGACTTTAGGGATCAAATTATGATGAAAAATTAATTAAGTTAATTAACTGCAACTTGGAGTTTGAATGTACAGAACTCTTTCAGGTAATTAGCACTCCTATAGGCTAGGGACTCTATTATTTAGGATGTAACAAAGTGTGAAGTTTAAACTGAAATTAAGTAATTTATGGAAAAACTCTAGCTCAACTCTAAGTTCTAAATAAATATCAGACATTTAATTTTTAAAGGTAAGATCTGTTAAATATGCCAAGACAGCTTTGGAATGAAGATATTCTGTAAGTGTGGTTAATTCTCATTCTAATGTAGAAAGATAGGTAAAAATTAGAGCAAACATTTCTTTGATTGATTTAAGGATGGAATTTATCATTTGGAGGTCACCTCTGAACAGGATCTTAGTTTGTATAGTAGAAATAATATTAGCTCACACTTACTGGGTACCTACCATATGCTGGGGATACATTCAATAATTCATCTCCTTCTAAAATGACCCTAAAAGAGAGCTCATATCATTATTTCATTTAACATATGAGAAACTAAGGCACAGACAGTTTAAGTAACTTGTTCAAGGTCACATACTTATTGAGTTTTGGAGTTGAGATTTAATATTAGACAAGTTGGCTCCATTCCAGCCCTTTAAGAATCACTACCCTTAAGAACTGTACTCAAAATTTAAAGTAACCACATTATAAGAACCATGGGGTCTTTGGATAATTAATATCAATTGAAACCCACCTGTGTAATTTTTCACCTAAGTACACATTAATGTTTTAATTATTTCATAAATATCGATAGATGAAGAACTAACACTTGGACTTTTTTCAAAGATGAAAACGAATTCCTTAATATGTTGCCATTATGGTATATGTTGTGACACCTGAATTTAACTACATTAGTAAGAAAAGAAGTAGAGATCATTAGGGTCATCTATAAAGAGAAGTTAGAGGAAACATTCATCACAGGGCCATTTTTACCTGGCTTTTGTCCAAGGATTCATAGTAGCCACTTGTGACTTTATTAAGATAAAGACAAATAGAAAAGAAAATAATCACAAATAAAGAAAATTATTTTGACAATCTCTATTCTCAGGTACAAAATAAAAATAAAAGATTTCAATTTTTCTTATGCAACACATTATAAAATTATTGTATGGTTGCTTTTGATTACAGACAATATATACAAATTGTGGAAATGTGGAAAGCACAGAAAAGTAAAAAGAAAAAAAGAAAGGAACAAAGGAGGGTAGGAAGAAAGGGAAGAAGGGGAAAAGAAAAAAGAGGGATAAAAGGAAGACATGAGGGAGAGAAGAAAAGAAAGAGAAAGAAAGAGAAAAAAAAGAAAAAGAAATAAGGAAAAGAAAAGAAAAATTACCTATTATCCAACCTCTCAGAGGTAATTGCTTTCAATATTCTAACGTACATTATTTCTAATATGTATTATATATCATTAAAATATTCACAGACAATGCAATGTACATACTCATTTGTAGTCTGCTTCTTTTTCAGATACAATCATATTATGAACATGACATTCCCTGTGTCATTAGTCAATTTTTTCACTTTTTTTTAAAATAACTCCAGATTTAAACTCAATACAAAATATTTTGTATCTTCACATCATAATACAATTTTCAAAACTAGTAAATTAGCATTGATATAATACTAGTACTAGTCCAGAGACCTCACTGAAATTTCATCAATTGTCCCACCGATGTCTTTTTTTCTGGTCCAGGATTCAATCAGGACCACATATTTCATTTAGATATCATGTTTCTTTAGACTGCTTTAATACAGAACAATTCCTCAGTTTTTATTTTTTATGATTTTTTAACCTTTTGAAGAATATTGGCCAATTATCTTGTAGAATGTCCCTCAATTTCAGTTGTTCTGATGGTTCAGGTTATGCATTTTTGACAAGTGTGTCACAGAAGTAATGTATCCTTCTTAGTGCATCATATCAGGAAGCTCAAGTTATTGATACGGCCCATTACTGGTGACATTAACTTTGTTCACTGAGATGGGATCTGGTAGGTCATTCTACTATAAAGCTACCATTTTTTCCCTTTGTATTTTGTAAGTATTTTATGAGAAGATTTTAGCATCCTTTGATAATTCTTGCCTAAAAGTTATAACTTCAGTGTTTACCAAATGACAATTTTCCTTTTCCATCATTCCTTTACAATTATTATGTTGACTTTTACTATAAGGAAGGGCTATCACTTCTCATTTATTTATTCGTGTGTGTGTGTGTGTGTGTGTGTGTGTGTGTGTGTGCACGTGCGATTATGGACTCATGTATATTTGTTTTCTTTTATGGTTAAGAATCCATTATTATTATTGTTTGTTTTCTTGCTCCAATTGTACCAGATTTGGTCATTGGAATATATGCCAATAATTTTTTGAGTACTCCCTTACTTTCTAGCATCACAAGATAGTCCTCTCTTATCATGGACTTTCACGGCCCTCAAATTTACTATTTCTCCAAAGGAATGGTTCTGTCTGTTGGAGAGTAGCACTAAGAAACTAAAATCCAGGCACTGGGCATGTTCATTGTTAGCTGGATTTTATTGTTTCCAGCCCCTTTTAGTAGACAAATCTAGGAAATATATATATGTATATACACTAATATACTCATATTTATTTTTTATTTGTTTGTACTTATATATCTGTCCATATTAGACATCATGAATTTATGTGGATTTTATTCTACTCCAACAATTTCTAGCCTCCTGCCTTTCCTAATTTACAACTACTTTCCTCTAAAATAAGAAACCTGGCACTTATTACCCACAATATCCATTTATTTACTCAATCAAGAATATACATAGTTTCCCTATTACTAACCCACTCTCCTACTGAAATATGATCGTTTATGAAAGTCATTTTTGTCTATGTTCTTATTTTTTTAATATTTTATTTGTTTTTTTGAGAGAAAGAGGGAGAGAGAGCATGAGCAGGGGAGATGGGCAGAGACAGAGGCAGAAGCAGGCTCCCCACTGAGCAGGGAGCCCACTGTGGGATTTGATCCCAGGACCCAGGGATCATGACCTGAGCCAAAGGCAAATGCTCAAACAACTGAGCTACCCAGGTGTCCCTATGTTATTCATTTGTAATAGTATTAAGCTCATTTACTTTAGGCTCCCACCCTAAATCCCGATATTAATTAATTAGTTATTAATTAATTAACACAGAAGGGCCCATACTTTGCTTAAAGCTCTGCCCATTTTTATTTTGCATTTGGTCACCCAAATTATGTAACAGGTCCTGTGTCCTCATGGAGGCATCAAATTACTCTTACAGTACCTTCCATGTTCACCTGCTTCATCACTTCAGAATAACTGATAGCCTCCATCATCCCTTGCCTCTTATTCACTTCTCCTTTTCCAAGGAGAGTTTATCACTGAATTATTAATTCTGTGATCTCCAATTTCTTAAGAAATAGTCATTTTACTTGTTCACTCTTGAACGTCCTCACACATGGTAATATATCTCAATATAACTCAAATGAGGAACCCCATCATGACTTATTAACTCATCAAGCTAAAATTATATTTATCTTATGTCAAACATCTCAAGAATGCTTTTATTTTCTCTCTACTCACAATACTTAAATTTTTACAACAAAGTTCTTTTTCCTTGAAACTTCATTTTCCAAGTTGCACAGTGATCCACTCATTGCCTAAATCAGTACACTTTTCCCAGGTTTTCACATTTCCTTAATATGTCTCCATTAATAACCACTCTTTCGTACTTGAAATTTTCTCTTCAACGGTCTTTCACGATATAGCACACCACTGTACCCCTCTTCTCTGGTGCTTTTTCTCTCCCTCTGTCTGACCTTTGTGGATCTAAATATGGCACACACCTTAAGGCTCAATCCTCAATCAAAAGAAAAAGAAAGGTAGGAGAATTTAAAGACAGGATGCGTAAGTACAATACAGAACCAGAAAGTGAGCTGACCAAAAGAGTGCTGGAGAAGAGTAGAAAACTGAGAAGTTCTCAGAACTGAACTACAGAAATCTCGAAACCTTTCCCCAGGGTTTTACTATTAAAGTGTTTCAGTCCAGTGATACCTAACATTTTGGGAGGTCTCAAATTCTGAAAAATGGGATCTGATTGAGGCATATTCTGCCTTGAGTCAATCATCTTTGGCCCTGTACACAACTAGGAATAGAGTCATAGTCAGAGGCTGGAAGAGACCCCAGCTGGAATTTACTAAGGATATTATTCTTTATGTAGACACTGTAGGAGACACTGTAAGTGTCTCCTACATTCCCACACTGAAGAAAATATTTCTGGATTTTTCCCCCCATTTCCCATTCCCATTATATCCCATGTGTGATGAAGTTTAAAGCAGACAATTAAAACCTAGCCAGTATGTACCCAGGGAAGAGTGGCTGAAGGAGGATACTATAAAAAATATCTCAGATAAAAGAAGAGTCACAGGGAAGAAAATAAACAATGGTTTTCAAGTATTTTAAACCTATCATAGTTAGAAATAGTCAACTAATTTCATGGCTCCAGGGAACAGGAATGCATATCACAATGTAAAACGTGGGTGATCATATTTCTAGAGTTCAAAGTAAGGAGTAACATTTTTAAAGTACAAAGTTTTTCATTAACACTATTATGAGAATTTGAACACCCAATACTTATTATGAGAAAACTCAAAGTTTCCCCTCACTGGTGATGTCCAAATTGAGAATCAATCATCATCTACATGGAATATTCTGGAGAAATATGCTGGTCTGGTACTATTTGCAAATCCATAGTAGCCATCTTCCATGAATATAATTATCTAATATTGACATTGGAATGGATCTTATGTAATCTAGTCTACTTATATCACTCTATAAATAAAAAACTGAGACCATGAGTTATGTAACCAGAAAGATGATAGTGACAGAACAACCAGAAACACCATTTATGAGGGATCCACAAACCTGGAACAGAGTATGATATCTACAATGAATGGAGAAACATTGTAGGTCACAAGCAGGAATACTGGTTAATCTTAGTTCTTAATGTCAAAAGTTATTCTACAGGCTAAGCTATAAACTTTGCCAGAACACTCTATTCTTATGTAGGGGGAAATAGCCTAAGCTGGCAGTTTTTTTTCCACCCAGGATAATGAAAAATATTAAGTATTCCCTTATTTTTTTAAATATAAAAATAATATAAAACAAAACCAAAAAAGGTGGAAAACAGAGGAAGAAAAAAGCACTGTTTCATTCACATACAATTATTTTGGTACTTTGACTTACCTAATTCCAATATTTATTACTGAAGTATATGTTTTTATGTGGCTTATATACACACATTTCCCATGTATAAAATTTCACACTTTATTTTTATTCTTCTAGGTATTATCACACACTCTCAAACAGTTCTCTACTTTTCCTTTAACGGAGTTTTTCTTGTTTTGTTTTGTTTTTGTTTTGTTTTAGATTTTATTTATTTGACAGAGAGAGAGAGCGAGAGCGAGAGCACAAGCAGGGGAAGAGAAAAAGGGAGAAGCTCAACCCCAGGACCCTGGGATCATGACCTGAGCCAAAGTCACACCCTTTACTGACCAAGCCACCCAGGCACCCCTTTAAAGGAGTTACTGAAGAACAATTTTGAGAAAATAATATCTTAATATAGTGTATTTTTTAAAGGAAGTAGTTGAATACTATAGCATTTTTTGCTCATACTACAGCAATGTTCAGATGTATCTAGGTCTTTAGATTTAACTTGAAAGTATTCTCCAATCACTGGAACAGGAGGCTGTGCCTTTCCTCTACACTCATTCTCAACTGTGAATAACTTAAGGCAGAACAGATTTGTAACTATATTCTAACCTGTATCATGGTCATGTATCACAGGTTCTTATCATTGATAATGTTTCTCTCTCTAAAGCAATACAGATGGTGCTTTTTCCCTTCAAATAAATACAGTGAATTATTGCAAAATATCTCATGTAAACATGCATGTGCACTTAAGACCTGTGTAAGATTCTTGTGTTTTTCTATTTGGAGAAAGGTATCTTTTCGTTTCAGAGCTAAGCATGCGTTTTGCTAGAATATTATCTTTTGAAAGTTAATTCCTTGTGATAATTGAGCAAGAAATGTTGCAGAATTGTCATTATGGTGAAAATGAGCACATGAATTATATGAAGGGCTAAGAGTTCAGAATAACAGAAAGCATGAGCATTTGGATTCATATTAGAGAAAGGGAGAAGAAGACACAGAATAATATTTTTATTTTTAATAATATTTCTGAATATTTATGAATTCTAAAACCAACTGGAGACAGAAATAGCCAATCCTTCATCCTTTATTAAATATCAGCTATTAACCATGTGTGTGACAATGATCAAACCCTTTGAGAGTCTTAGTTTATTCATCTGTTATTAGTGCCTTAAATGATACAGTTTCCAAGGTGCCTTCCTATTCTTCAAATGTAGTCTGTTATTCAACACCTGCCACCACCACCATCACGATCACTGTCGTCTCTAGCAACAATAATTAAAACCACAAGAGTATGTAGGTGAGAATACAAAAGATTATTAAACATGATCCCTGCTGTCCATGGGCATCCATCTACAGTAGTGAAATACAGTTATATCAAGATTATAAATAATGATAATATACAGGTTAAATATTCTATGTTAACTTAAAATCTATAAATGATGACCCATTCGCCAACCTTTTGATGTGAGAACTTTAAAAAAACATAGGTGTAGTGATTGGTTCATAATATGTTATTTATAATTTCTAATCTCTGTTTCCTTGGAGTGAGAGCTTAAAGACGTTTCTGAAGATCTATGTATGCAAAATCCTTCTAGTTTTTTTTTTTTCTTTTTCTAATCTGTTATTATGGACTCACTTATTTAACCTTAAGGATATATTCCCTTAATGACCACACACTGAGCCTTTTCAAAACATTTGACTTAGTATTCATAGATCCAACTCTTGTCACACTAATATTTTATTATTTTTATAATACCTGATTGCCTTACATAATTACAATTTCATTTAAACTGTTATAAACAGATTTGAAAACAAATTCATCTTACTCTTGTTAAGCATATGAGTATCTGGTGAAAGCAAAAGTGCACAGGTATATTGGAGCATGCTCTACAAGTAAGAATATTCACTGTGTCTTGGGCACCACTTAGTGTTATTTATAGAGCAAGAATTGAGTGCCTATTAATTCAGCAGTTGTGTTCAGTGAAGACTGGGAAAGAGAGCTTTAGTGTATTTGGGGATGACACAAGCATATAGACAAGAGTGTAAAATATGGTAGAAATCACTATAGGACAATGTAGTGACTATATAAATACATATAGTAACAGTGCTAATAACTGGAAGGACCATGTATGGCAATTAATGAGTCCAGAATGAATTTTTCAAGATAAAGAGTATTAGGAGGTAACAGACTTCTTCCCCTCCACAGCTAAATATTTCATGTGACAGTGGATAAAATTAGTGGAACATTCCTGTCTCCTCTCTGCCTCTTTAATTCTCTTTAATCCAGGGGACAGCATTGACTTTTCTCATTAAACCAAACTGAACTTAACATTTCCCTTTTTCTCTTTTGGAAATGATCTGCTTGTCTGGAGCAGGCATGCACTCCCGAGATTAGGTGTTGCCCCAGGGAGAAGAGGGATCTTGCCCCAGCCCAGAACTGCCTATGGTTTGGGATTTGGTATTAGGGAAACATGCATGCCTACAGATAGAAGTCACAATCTTTTTTTTTTTTAAGATTTTATTATTTATTGGACAGAGAGAGAGAGAAATCACAAGTAGGCAGAGAGGCAGGCAGAGAGGCAAGGGGGAAGCAGGCTCCCTGCTGAGCAGAGAGCCAGATGCGGGGCTTGATCCCAGGACCCTGAGAACATGACCTGAGCCAAAGGCAGAGGCTTAACCCACTGAGCCACCCAGGCACCCCTAGAAGCCACATTCTTCAACACAGACTTTATCAGTAAAAAAGGTGATATTTTGTCTCTACCTGTTTATTAACTACTTTTTCGTTTGATTTATAATCTGAGTGAAGAAGACAGGACTAGTAGTGGCTGGCCTCTTCGAAGAATCCAGCAAGGAGCTCAAAGAATGCTCCTTGAAGAATGTGGAACTTCAGGTGAAGACTGAGAGAAATGAAGTCTCTAGTACTCAACCTCTTACACTGACCTTACCTTTGAATGGGTCTGTCATTCCCAATTCTTTGCTGATACCCCTTTGACTCTACTGCCAGAATAATTTTTCTTAAAATTGTGCTTATGATCGAATATCTCAATTACTTTCTTAACATAACATTCAAGGCTCTTTATGACCAGGGTGACCATTTATCCTGTTTTGTTCTAGAAAGTTCCAGTTTACATCTGTTGTTTTGTTGTCATTATTTATAGCATCTCCTTTTATTTTCAAAGAGTTCTAATTCCAAAAAGTTTTACTGTTACCATATTTATGATCTACCTGACACCCAACCTTTCAGTCTCTTATCCTACTACTCTTTCACTGGCACTTTGTGCTCTACCCAGTAAAATCCACTCAGCAACTCCAAACAATGCCTGAGCTTGCCTCTTCTGGCCCTTCGTCAAACTGCTCCTTTTGTATGGAATGCCTTTCCTTCCTTCCCCATTTGGTAAAAGCCTATTTTTTCTTCATGGCCCAGATTCAAAGTATTCTTTTGTCATGTCTTCCATGACCTCTCTCTGCTTGTGCGAATTTACACTTCGTCTGTGTCTGCCACTGGAATGAATTGTGCTTAGAGGTTCTAATGCACCAGTATATTTTGGTCCATGAATGCTATTTAATTTTTGTTAAAGCAGAATATACATAATGTTGAACAGTGTCTGAAGACTGAACATTGAGGTGAGAATTGAGATGATAGTCCTTTATTATAGTTCAGAGCCAGGTACAAGATGCTCTCTGTAAGAGTTAAGTACAGTTTAGTGTTAAGCGGGTGACAGAGAACAAGCTCAGATTAAGCATGACGTGTGAGAATGGTCCCCGGTGAGTATAAAACAGCACTTGTTTAAATGGGCAGTAAACAGTCCAGCTCCAACAGTGGCCTGTGCTAAGGAATGATGGATCTTTTTATAGATACTCTGAGCATTGTTACGCTGTGGTAGTGATTGCATTGTAATTATTGCTAACCTGTTTAGTGTTCTTTCGAGTCTTTTAATCACTTGATTCAAGGGTACTGTCAAAAATTCTAGTATTCACAACTGTGCCATGATAAACAAAATAGAGAGAGTGCTACTGGTATAGTCACTAAGAGCAAAACATTTCAAATAAAAGAAAATGTGGGATATATTCTGCTGCTCCCTATGTATGACCTTAGACAAATTACTTGAACTCTCTAAGTTTCTTCATCATTAAAGAGGGACAAAAACGGACACCGGGGTAGCTCAGCTGGTTAAGTGTCTGCCTTTGAGTCAGGTCATGATCTCATGGTCCTGGAATCAAGTCCCGCATCGGGTTGCTTACTCAGCAAGGAACCTACTTCGTCCTCTGCCTGCAGCTCGCCCTGCTTGTGCTTTCTCTCTCTCTGACAAATAAATAAATAAAACCTTTTTAAAAAGACAGGGGCAAAACCACCTATCCTATAACGGTTGTTATAAAATTATTCTTGCAAAGCCACATATAGAGTAAGTACTGAGTAAATTGTAGCCATCTCTGCGTAGAAAACATTAGTGCACTCAAGTAAATTGTGTAATAATACTGTGGGGATCAGTCAACTGGTGCAACTTCATGTCTGTGAGGAAGAGTATGCAGAAGAAAAGTTAAGATATTTAGAATATGTCCTCTTTAAACAGCTTTGCAGCTAAGCTGACTCTGAGCCACCCATCCCAGTTTTTAAAAACTGGCTCAAGTAGGTTGGCCACTGAGGGACAGAGTGGTTTGGACCCCCTGTAAGTGTACTTCCTTGGGGATAGTTTTCAAACTTGAATACTTTTACATCACTTCTCTCTCTCTAACTCTTGCTCTCTCTGTCTCTCTCTTGCTTTCTCTCTCTCTCTCCCTCTCTCTCTCTGTCTTTTCTTCCTTTTCTCTTTCTTTTTTTTTTAAAATACAAGTGTTTTCATGGCAAAAATCTTTTTTTTTCTTCCCTTCCCACCAAAGTTTTCTTTTTTTTTTTCTTTTTTTTTTTTTTTTTTTATTTGTTAGAGAGAGAGAGAGAGAGAGCGAGCACGTGGGAGCACAGGCAGACAGAGTGGCAGGCAGAGGCAGAGGGAGAAGCAGGCTCCCTGCCGAGCAAGGAGCCCGATGTGGGACTCGATCCCAGGATCCTTGGATCATGACCTGAGCAGAAGGCAGCTGCTTAACCAACTGAGCCACCCAGGCGTCCCCAACAAAGGTTTCTATACCTGACTATGATAGGACTGAGAATAATTTCCTGTCTTCTCCCCTCACTCTATTCTAAACCAAGTGTATAACACATTGACTACTTTATTTTAATATCAGTGCTATTAATGAATGAAAAGAATAAAGAACCTTATTCTACTGCTCTCCTCCTCCTTGCCATACTCTATGAAAAATAAAAAATCAAGAATATTATTCTCTTATAAGGGTTAATGGTAGATTTGGGTACACAAATAGCAGAAATCAGTCCCATCCCCTTTTGAAAGGAATATCATTTTGAGACTATCTGAGCTTTTTTTTCTCTGCTATAGCTAGGAGGCAGCACATGGGAAGGTCTCCAGATAAAGTGCAGAGGAGAGAAGGGAGGTAAAGATGGGAAGACATCAGCTATACTTACTTGGAGCACTAGTGGAGGGTTAATGGAAGATCAACCTCAGAGTTATTTCTCCTCCTTCAATCCCATTGTTCTCACCCAGATCAATATTAATCTTGCTTCACAAGTTGTTCTTTAGTTTTCTTAAGATAGTGATAATATTATTAACTTCATAAAGTTGTGTGAGAATTAAACATGGCAATAAATGCAAAACACTAGAAATGACAGACTGCACATGAAAGAATTCAATGGTGTTGTTCATTATTATTTTCATTATTTCAGCTTTTACTGTTGGTCCTACCCTAGAGTGATACTAAGCAGAATGAAATACCAGATGGACTGCGTGATGCATGTGAGATAGGAAGGAGAGAAGACAATGCTTCTTGTACTGCAATAGAGGTTTGCAGATGAATGCAGAACACACACATACAAATGAAAAATCACTCTACTAAGAGGAAAGGGGAGGTCCCATATCCATAAACACAGGGATATATATGTTCAGTTTCCGATTCCAGCCTGGGAGTAAAAAATGCACAGACTATAAAGTGGTGAGAGGGCAAAAAGGGGGATTGTGCCAGAGTGGAAGTGGAATCAGTAAGTAGGAAAGTCAGATGGTGGATGGATAGTCATGGAGGATGACCCTAGAAATGGGCACAGATAATTAAGACAGTTCCAAGGCAAGCTCCTAAGATTGGATAGGAAAATGGTATAAAAATATATATATATAGTTCTTCTCTGACCAGAATGTCGTGGCAGAGCAGCAACTTGAGGGCAAAGCAAAGACAATGAATTTATCAGAAGAAATTCAGGTCATCCCAGGAGACACATCAGAAAATTGAAAGAGATTATGAACAGAAAAGCATTCAGAGTTTTGTCCATTGGAAATGAATCAAGATAAATTAGAGAGAAGCATAACCTCAGTCAAAGGGGGGCTCAGACATCAATATTCTCTAGGAACCAATATGATATGAGCTCATAAAAGAACGGGATCAAGTAATTAGCCTAATCTCCCAGGGAGGGTTTTTGAGACAAACTGTTGCCACCAATCAGTTAGTGAGATATTTCCAAGAATATCTTAAGAGTAAATTAATTAACTAGGCTTTTATCTCCTAGAAAATGAGCAGGGCATCCTCCACATACTCAAAGGCCCATCTGACACACTTGATTGGGGCAAGGATAGTGCAGATCTTCTCCCATGCTAAAGGATTCACATTTATGTAAACCAACTTACTACAATGTTTGTCTCAATATAAATGCTGAATAAATGTTAACTATATCTAGATACATTTACATTTTAACCATATCTTTTTTTTTATTATGTTCAGTTAGCCAACATATAGTCGTTATAAAAACATTAGTTTTCGATGTAGTGTTCAACCATATCTTTTAATCACAGTATAGAGCATTGATAGGGGACTTTCTAGGACATTGGTAGGACTACAGATGGAGATATTTTGTAGACAAGAAGACTTTTGCATCTTTCCTTCTTTAAAAAAAAAATTATTTACTTATTTTAGAGAGAAAGAGCACAAGCAGTGGGAGGAACAATGGGAGAGAATGAATCCTCAAGCAGACTCTCCACTGAGCACAGAGCCCCATATGGAGCCTGACACAAGGCTCGATCCCAGCACCCTGAGATCATAATCTGAGGCAAAATCCAGAGCTGCTGTTCAACCAACTGAACCACCCAGGCACCCCTGCACCTTTTCAAATCCCCTCTGAAACCCATATATACCTAGATCCAATCTTAACCCAGGCAATTTTTATAGATTGTTCTGGGAATTGTCAAGGATGCCACAAAGAAGCAATATGTTGTCTACATTCCTTGGGGTAAAGTAAGACAAATGACTTACCATTTGTGTTGAAAACAATCTGAAATTGGTCTTCAGAAAGTCACAAAAGTTCTGTCATAGGACCATGTAAGCTCTTAAAATTTTGTGATTTGGGAGCTAGAGGATATATTAAAATTCTTATTAGTTAAAATGAGAGTAAAGGAAGCTGGGTACAAAACTGTTCATGTTTATGTAGAAATTAAATATATATGCAATTTAGCTAACAATATACTTGGGAGAACTTTAAATTTGTAGGAAGTTTAGAAAATGAAGTTCAGGGTTACTTGAGAATAAGGGGCTAGCTTTATTTTACCCATCACTGTAATGCAGCTATCAACAATTTTTCAAATAACCTCAAGTTCTCTGAAGTCTTCTGGATTTAACTCAGATTTCTAATACCATTTTAACATTTTACACAGTGGTTTAATAATACAGAGTCTTCACCTCAAAAAAAAATTAGGAACAGATGGTGAGAATGGACTCATTCCCATTCCTGATGTGCACTTTATTATACTACTTTCAAAGAGTGACTTAAAGCACATTCCAAAAATGTACAGTAGGTGTGTGGATTGTGTCTCTTGAGAAATGACTATTTCGGGCAGTATTCCTTTAACTATTGCTATCCCTAGCTCTGTTTCAGAATGTAATGGGAAAACTTTAGATTAAAAAAAAAAAGCAAATATATATCTAGTGCTGAAATGCTCAACCCAACAAATATTTTATAACCCATAAATGAATTTTAATATTTGAATCTCTTTTTTAAATTTTTTAAAGATTTTATTTATTTATCAGAGAGAACAGGAGGAGGAGTGGCAGGAAGAGGAGAAGCAGGATCCCAACTGAGCAAGGATCCCAATGTGGGACTTGATCCCAGGACCCTGGGACTGAGTCAAAGGCAGACACTTAACTGACTCAGCCACCCAGGTGGCTTGTGTCTCTCTTTAAAACAAAAAGTATATTCTCCAATATTTAGAAAGAATTTTACAACATTCAGAATCATACCACAATAGGGTATTTTTTATTTTTTAATTTGATTTTAATTAATTTTTGTTGAGTTATAATTGATATATAACATTATATTAACTTCAAATGTACAACATAATGATTCAATACATGTATATAATGCAAAATGATCACCACAATGAAATATTTTTATATTTCTGATTTCAGAAATTAATTATGCAATGATAAGATAAAAATAATAGTAGCAATAGCTAATATCAAGTGATTGGTTACTACTTGCCAGGCATTATATTAAGTTCTGTTCATTTTTAAATCTCACTTTTTGCTCAAGATTACTTCAATTTTTGCAAACACATTTTTAGATAGAAATTTATCCCCAAACCATAGATGAGAAAACCAACCTACAAAGAAATTAAGTACTTTGCCTTCTCAAGATTTGTAAATAACATACTCTGTTAGATCACAATTAATAGTAACATTTGATTGATAAAGAATAGAAAATATTTAAAGGTATACCTACAGCATAAAAAACTGTGTTGATTTTTGAATGTACTTACTACTAGATTACAGTATAATCTGTGTCTATCAGAAATATAGATAGCAATGAGTAAGTTTTCTCCAAGTATACCATTAGCTCAATGTACTCCAACAACATCTCTAAACCCTGAAATTGTGTTTAAAATTTCATATTCTGCTTCATATATCATAGCTATCTTATTGGAATAATAAACAGAATGCAGAGGTTAGGAGAGGCAGATGCACCTTTATAGTGGAGATACCTTGCTCTGAGATCTCTGCTTGGGGATGAGGGAAGTGAGCACATGCTTTCGCTCGCTCTCTCTCTTTCTTTCTCTCTCTATGTAAAATAATGATCCAGGTCTGATGCCGTAATAAACCACAAATACTACCAAAATGACTGAATAAAATAAACTTTGGTGTTCTTGAGTCACACCTTCTTTTAGGAAGATTTTCCAAAATGACATCCTGTCTTTGAAGAGTAAATATTTTCTTAATGCAACCTTCAAAGATCATCCTTGCTTGAGAAGTACAAGATGGCTAGTGAAACAAAAGATCCAATTTATCAAGCAATCAAGTGTTGGCTTGCATTTCCCCTGGATCTACAATTTAGGAAGACTATATCAATGTAAGCTCAGAATTAGTTCTTGCCAACACTGTATGTGTATAAAGCAGTGGTTCTCAAACATCATTGTATATCAGAATCACCTGGAGACTTGTTAAAATTCAGTTTATTTGGGATACCACCCCCAGAGTTGTGGACTCATTAGGCCTAGAATGAGGCTAAAGAATTTGTATCTCTAACAAGTTCCCAAGTGATGTTGATACTGCTATTTGAGAGATCACACTTTGAGAATCACAATGCAGTGCGTGCTATGTGAGTCTTAAAACCAAGCATTAATCATTTTGAGTTGCATCTGATTTTTAATGACTGTGATTATTCTTTTGGAGCTAATTGATATAATTTAAAATATTATGCTTAATGTGTGTGTGTGTATTTAAATTTCATATCTTCCTTTTTTCAAGGATGTTTGCCCTATATATGCTTCTCTTCTGGGCACTTGGATCCTAAATTTAAAAAAACAAAAAGTAGAAATGTAAATTTTGTGAAGGGATACATTCACATATGTAAATTTTCCTTCCTACATTACTACCAATTTTAGGTGGCAATTTTGCTTAAATGAAAGGATTTTTTAAATAAAAAAATGGTAATATGGTTCAAGTTGATCTTTCTAAATAGATAATATTACAAAAAATTACCATCTGCAGCTTTCCAGAGCACATAGAGACCATACAATGTAAGTGAGGTTTTGTGTTAGATGAGTCCCATTATTTTCTCCTTTATAGAGAAAATCACTTCTTTTAATAGGTTTAGAATAGTATAAATAAAACTTTGCCTAGCACAATTCCTATCAGGTTTTGAGAAAAAAAATTTTGGTATTACTTACATATGCCTCCTCTTTTCAATAATTTTACCCTATAAACCTCATCTTGAAATTAAAGATTGATGGATATTATAAAAACAAAACATGTTAAAAGTTGGCCAGAAATTATTTTTCTTAAGTAACTTACTAAATTCCAATTTATAGTCACTCACATTTGTGGCTTAACATGGAATTCATTTTACAGATTGTTGTCATGTTATTTTTAATGCAACCTATGAGATATTCTCTTTATCTGATACCTCAACACACAACTATGTTATTAAGGTACAATATTTAAAGAAATGCTTACAAACTTAAAAAAAAAACAAAAGCCTAACATCTGTTTGCAAAGTAATTTTGCAGTCACTAAGAGTAAAACTATATTACTATCAGGAGACACAAAAGAAGGCCAGAGGAGTTGTATTTTCTCGGCTTGTTTGTATTGTGAAGCACAGTTAAACAAACAGTGTCTCCCTTTCAGGGCTCAGAACCCCAGCCAATAATACAACTGAGGGCTGAAACTATTTGAAAGGGTGATGGGGCTTTTGTTGGGATCTGGCTGGATGACATTGCTTCGTGGAGAGCAAAAGCACTGTTGCTCACCACAAATACTTTACAAGGCAAGGAACTTTAGAGACGGAGACAGCAGAAACTATTAGAAGATTAATGAGCATCCCCACAGCCTGTTCTTTTATGGATTGCCAGGAACTCTTTCATCAACTATATTTACTGAGCAAGTGAATCTACCGCAAAAAAAAAAAAAAAAAAAAAAAAAGTATATAAATATATATATGAAAGGATTTCCTGTGAGACTGCTTTAAGGTAAGAGACCCTAGACAAAAGGGCTAACAACATTTTATTAACAATGAAAAACTCAAGGGGAAAAGAAAAGAAACAAGGGAAAAGGCTAGGAAAACTTTCATTGTGCATGCCGATTAGACATTTTGCTCTTCAATGCCAACAAGTTTCTTTGGGGTTTTCTCACAAATGTAAAGAAGGTAATGTAGGATGAAAGTAAAATAGGTCATACTAACAATGTATTAATGTACATGATAAGTCATTTTAAAACTGTTTAACAAATAGTGTTTGGTATTTCAACAACAAAATATAGATTTATGAATTCATGACATAAAATTAACGAGAAAAAATAAGTATTTTTTAATTGCAACAAGTTTGATATCAAGTTTATATACTGCCCATAAAAAATTTGTTTTTTTTTAAATAAACAGAGTGAACAGATTTTAATCTATTAATGATTTAGAGCAGCAGAGTAAGTTTAAACTTCAGATTCCAAGTAAAATATAAGAATAATCCATGCAAGTTTTAAAATAAATGCATCGCTAATAAAAACAGTCCCCCTTTTTTGTAGTTCCCACCTTCCCTTCCTTACTGCCTCCCAAAGTGGTAGGCATGTACAGCTCTAACAGAAAATATGCAAGTTAACCCAAACAGCACATGTGACAACTCTGCTAGGAAAGTGTGCTCTATTCCATTGACAGGGACAGTTGCAACAAAGTTAAAAACTTTGTTAAAAACTATTTTTGGATACCAGATTTTATAAAATTTAACATAGGTATTATGTGGTTTCCATACAATTTGGGGTCACTTTACCACATTTTTAAACAAAATAGCATCCTAAACACAGATGTACATTGACCCAGGATAAAATTCATTTAAGGAAAGAAACCAGGGGCACCTGGGTTAAATGCCTTCGGCTAAGGTCATGATCACAGTGTCCTGGAATCAAGTCCCACATTGGGTTCCTTTCTCAGAGGGGTGCATGCTTCTCCCTCTCCCTCTGCCTGCCACTCCCCTTGTTTTTGTGCTCTTTTTCTCTCTCTGACAAATAAATAAATAAATGTATCTTAAAAAAAAAAAAAGAAAAGAAACAACACTGGAGTACGTGCAAGAATGTTCTTTCATTTGATTTGTGGAAATGGTAGTAAGAGTAGCTTTATCATGGGGTAGTAGATCTATTATGCAAAAACCCAACTCGTTTTAATATTTTCAATTTTTGTTTAACAGGTGGTAGGAATGTAAGTTACAATAATACTAATACCTGGAAGGCTGTGGGTTTCACTGGAAAGAACATGAAGTTTGAAATCTAATATAACTGAATTTAAATCTGCTTTATCACTATGTAAGTTACCTAAGAGTCTTCTGTCACTTTAAATTTTTGAGAAAAAAATGAGCACTTGACAGTACTGTTGTGAAGACCTTCTGAACTGTCAGACCTAAGATCTTAGCATATAATAGTTGTTCAAAAATGTTTAATCTCTTTCTAGTGATTAATTGGTTACACTTAATGGTCTCTTCTATTAAGATGAAAAATCCATATTCTAGAGTAATATACCTAAATGGTCATTCAGCCTCTCTATTTGGGTACCCAGTTGGCATCTCAAAATTAACAAGTGTAAAACAAAAGCCTTGACCCCACCTTAGCCCCAAATTACCTACCCCAAAATTGCTTTTGCTTTTAGATTCCTTCACTCATGGTCAATGATACCTAGATGATCACACCTCAAATATAAAAGGTAAAATTGATTAATCCCTTTCGTCATCTCCCACATGCAATCTACCAGAGATCTAGTCACTATCCTTCTTAAGTATATCCCAAATCTGACCATTTTCATTGAACACTGACCACCTTGTTTTTTACCATCTTCTCTCGCCTAGAATATTGTAACAGCCGCCTAACCTGCTTCCCAGCCTCCATCACAGGCTTTCACATGGCTCATTTTTTACATGGTAATCAGGACAAACTTTCAAAAATGGAAATCAAATCACTCCTCTGATGAAATCTTCCAATGGCTTCTCATTGTAATTAGAATAAAATATCCTTGCCCTTGTACTTCAAAACATTGGTTCATTCTACCTATTCAGGTCTCAGCTCAAAGGTCACCTCCTGGAAGAGATCTTCCCTGGTCATCATATTTGAAGCAGCCCTGTATTCCTTACTTACTTCAACCATTCCTGATCCCAAATTCCAGTTTTATTATTATAGTACTTATTACTATGTAAAAATGTCTTGTTTAAGTATTTGGGGATGTGTTTACATCTGTTCTCTCTATTGGAAGGTAATTCCTATAAGAGAAATCACCTTTCTTTGACTTCCCACAGTACCCAGTGTCAGTGATCAGATAAGCACTCAATAAAGGCCATTAAATACTTTGAAAAAGCAGATGACAGCAATAAAACAGCAAAAATTTGTGAAGATTGTGGTAAAATGCTTAAATGATCACAAATATATTTAAGTATTCTGACTGAAACAGAAAATAAAGTGAAATGATTACTTTAAAATTCTTAAGAGTGGAAGAAATGTTTGTGTTTTGAAGTATTGATTTAATATCCTTATCTTCCTTCTTAAAATCCTCCTTGCTGCACATTGAAAAATAGTACAGAACATAATTACTACTAATAAAGATATAATATTAAGCAATAATAATGCAATTATTATGATTTGGTTTATAAAAGAAGAAATATAAGAAAAATAACATCCCCTAATAAAATTTTAACTCACATAAACATTTAAAGATCCAAACAACCATGCAGTAGGCTGATTCATGTGAACAGTACACAGTAATTCCAGGCTTAATAAATTAATAATAGTCATTGCCTTTAATAAAGGTCAATTAATTTCCTTCTTCAAGTTAATATAATAATTTTGAAGTTTTATAGCTCAAGGAATAACTATATGGAGGCTTGAAAATTCAAGTAAGTCATGAATAGCAAAGGTACATTCTAGTCTTGGAAATTTTATTAGTATAAAATGAACATGATTATGATTTGATTTGTGCAGTCTTGTATCTGTGATTACTCTAAGTGTTGCCTATTAATTCTTAGAATTATATTAAATATACTGAAGGAAGATTGGTTAATATCCCTTGAGATTTCCATGAGAAATACATGTCTTTTTCATTTGGCTAGTCAGGTGGGAAAATATGAACACAAAGTCAATATTAATTTACATAACATACTG
The DNA here is from genome assembly GCF_002288905.1 of Enhydra lutris kenyoni. Lineage (NCBI taxonomy): Eukaryota > Metazoa > Chordata > Mammalia > Carnivora > Mustelidae > Enhydra > Enhydra lutris. Next base: position 842,039 of record NW_019154147.1, read on the forward strand.
TTACTATTTCCTCAAGTTTTGCTTGCTCAAGAATATGAATTTTTCCAGACAGTAAAAATCCCTTCCACTTTATAGTTTGTAAATCACACCATATACATTAATTCATTTGAGTCTTACAGCAATCATGTGAAGTAAGTATAACAGTGTGTTATTTTATTTTCACAGACAAGAAAAAAATAAGGATTAGAAATTTAAGTAATTTTTTCAAATTGAATGGGTAGAAAATGGACAACTAAACCAAATATAGCCCAAGGTTGAAATTTCTGTCCCAGCACACTTTGCATCATACTATTCACCTCTGTTAATTTCCTGACAGGTAGGACACGAAGTAATTAAGGAATGGTGCCTTAAGCTATTGCTACCCAAGGAAAAGTCATGACATCCATGTTTCTCTGCGACAGCAGAGCCAGTTCTGATTTCCAAGCAGGAAGTGAGCTTTAGAAGCAAAGAACTAAAAACCCTTCTTGCATCACCAAAGTAAAGAAGAGAATTCTAATTCTACAAAGGGAAAACAGCTGCCAGTAGACACGGAGCTCTCCGAATAGAGCAGCTGGAAACTACTCCCAGACAGCAGTTTCCAGAACATATTGAAGGGTTGAAGTGAAGCACAGCTTTCTGTAGAAATCAATTGATAAAGATCTAGTTCTTAAAGATTATACATTGAGGAAGGAAGATAGGGAAAGACTGAGAATCTTGGAATTAAGGATCCTGGAGCTAGGTCAGACAGATTTGGGCAAGAGAAACTTGAGACAGAGAGGTCAGAACCCAGATTGGACATATCATGTTGTTAAATGAGTATTACAAGTTTTATGTGAGGGTAATTTGGAAATATCAGAGCTTACATTATGCCCATTACAAAGGTTACCTGATTATACTGTAAATTTTATAAAGTCTTCCTTTGGTTTATTGACTTAGTTACTCTGGACAAATAAAGTTACTACCTTCATTGAGTTCTAATATGAAGGACTTCTCTGAATATCCATTTATATGAAGATAACTAAACAACACAGATCTTCTTAGAGTTGAAATTTAGGAGCCCAGATTTTATTTAATTAGTCAGCTAACCAAGTTTATACCTTTCTGAATGAAGTTTCTTGGCTGACAGTGTTCCTTTCCCAAGGTCATTGCTTCTCTCAAAGACATGATTATAAGTGGCTGTGTCCCTCCAGGCTCCCAAAACTTCTTCCTTCACAATTGCTCCTGGACCTAAGTGTGGTGATAATTTGTCCCCTGGTATGCTTTAGATTATTGCAATATCCATTGTGGTTATCATACACCTATACCTTTATAATTAGTATCTCTATAAATACATTATTCTAGAATTAACCTAGTGCAAGGGTGCCATCTGTTTCCTGCTGGTACTCTAACAGATACAGACCCACATGGTACAAGACTATGTACCTAGTTCTCACCCCAGAGATGACAGATACAAATTTTAGTATTTCCTATTGACAATGAAACTTGGGCTTGTAGAGTTTAAATAAGTTACCTAATATGACACTGATAGTAAGTAGCACCAAAATTTTGATATAGAATAATCTGAGCCAAAACCCCTGATATTTCTATTATACTACATTGACTCTTGAGTTTTTTATTATATAGATTTCCACATATATATGTCTTATTTCTAACAGAGATTGTTGGAAGTGACAGAATGTGTCAAAGAAAAAGATAGTAGAGATAACCTAACTTACCCATTTACAAATTAATAAGGTAACAAAATTGGAGAAAATGAACTAATTTGCTCAAATTCACAACAGTATTGATTGCCAATTAAGAATTCCACTGATGCAGAAAGGTAAAGTGACTTCCCAAACATGAACTACTCAAAGGTTGAGATGTTTCTTATCATTCTCAAATATGCGTGTAGGTATTGTAAGACAGAGTAAGTCTCAAAATTCTGCCTAGAGAGGAATAGAAAGGAAATTGATAAATTTTTGTTAACTGAATATGTCCATCAATTGAATTTTCTGACCATATTATAGTCTTGATTAGAAATAAGATATCAATTTCTGATGGTAACAGTAATCTGGGGGAACATATTTGATATTTTGAAATGCTATAGTTCTATTCTTATGCTCACATAATTAGAAAATCACTACCTGATCAAATGAGGAATAATTCTGATATTTGAGGCAATTTTGAGTAAACCTTACTACTGGCTTTAAAATATAAAAGTTAGCCAAAGCATAGCTAACTTCATACTAAATATAAAACTAATAAAATCAAGGAGGGAGGGACAAGAATCTTCAGTAAAATTGCTATAATTTTTAATGCCTTTGGAAGTTCTATCCAATACAACTAATCAAAAATAGTAGTTATAAATCTGTCAGAAAAAGACTAATTTCATACGATTTCACTCACATGTGGAATTTAAGAAACAAAACAAATGAACAAAGGGAAAGAGAGAGAGAGAGAAAAACCAAGAAAGAAACTCAACTATAGAGAACAAACTGATGGTTATCAGATGATAGGTAGGGGGAGGATGGGTAAAACAGGTGACAGGGATTAAGGAGGGCACTTGTGATGAGTACTGGCTGATATGTAGAATTGTTGAATCACCATATCATATAACTGAAATTAACATAACACTATATGTTAACTACCTGGAATTAAAATAAAAGCTTTAAAAATAGTACTTAAAAAAGAATAAAAGTGAAAATATGGGGAAAGAAACAAAATTATCATTTTTATGGGCAATACAATTATTTAGCAAGGAAATTCAAAAGAATGAAGAGGAACATTATAAAACTAAAAGAATTCAATAAGGTAGCTGAAAACAAAATTAACAAAATGACATAGCTTCTTTTATATCAGTATTAAATAATTAAAAGTATAATTAAAAAACAAATGCTATTATTAAGTATAAGGTACTCAGTAAGAAACGGACAAGAAATATCTGAGATTTATATCAAATAAACTACGAAGTTCCTGAAAACCATAAAATAATATTTGAATAAATTAAAAGTCATGAGTTACTTGTGGATATGAATGCAAAATCTATAAATATCTAATTGTTTCCAAACTACTTCAAACTTGTAAGACTATTTTAATTAAAACTCCAAAGAGATCGGGCGCCTGGGTGGCTCAGTGGGTTAAGCCTCTGGCTTCAGCTCAGGTCATGATCTCGGGGTCCTGGGATCGAGTTCTGCATCGGGCTCTCTGCTCATCAGAGAGCCTGCTTCCCCCTCTCCCTCTGCCTGCCTCTCTGCCTACTTGTGATTTCTCTCTCTGTATGTCAAATAAATAAATAAAATCTTTAAAAAGAAAAAAACATGCATGTATTTAAAAAAACAAAACATAACAAAAAACTCCAAAGAGATCTTACCTTAATTTAAAATAATATATAAACATTCATGAACAGACAAGCAGAAATTAAACAATTTTTTTGGAAATTTACATAAAGTTATTGGTTTACATAAAGCAGAAATCAAACAATTTTTTGGAAATTTACATAAAGTGATTGGTTTACCTGAGAAAGAAAACATGGAAAACAATTAGAGAAGAATAGATTAATTAACCAGTTGTCTTGAATAAATGCTCAGGTAATAGAAAAATATCAACTAAAATCCTTTATTTATATGGCATACCAAATATATTATAGATTAATTAAAAATTAAAATATAAAATATCAAGACATATAAAACAAAAAACATGTAAATAAAACTTTATGTGTTTAAAGTCATTGGAAAAAAACAGGGAGGATAAAATGAATATATTGGCAATATGAAAATATAAAACTGAAAGTTGATGGTATCATAGACATTATTAAAAGATAAACTAAAGTTTGAGGCAATATTGAGACAATAGATAAAGAATATAAGAGATAATCTATTGATGGGGCGCCTGGGTGGCTCAGTGGGTTAAGCCGCTGCCTTCGGCTCAGGTCATGATCTCAGGGTCCTGGGATCGAGTCCCGCATC
>NW_019154147.1:846061-865011 GCF_002288905.1 Enhydra lutris kenyoni
AAAAAAAAAAAAAAAAAAAGAGATAATCTATTGAAAAAGAATTTCATGTAAATGTATAAAATGTACAACTGTATAAAAAAGTTTACTATCAAGAGTAATAAAAGACATTTTAATTAAGATAAAAATCAATTCTTCAATAAATAGTTATGCAAAAAAAATTTTAAGTTAATAATTTTGCCAAAATAATTTTGTGAAGAGAAGTCTCAGTCATTGGTGGAAGTTGTGTCCACAGTACAATGCTTATGGGAAGTAATATGAAAAATGTATTGATATACCTAGTAATTTCATTCTTAGTAATCCAAAGCATAACAAAGACATAATCTGAAACACAATATTTACACACTGAATTCTTCCACACTGCATTAGAGTAAAAACAGGATTAAATTGCATATGTAATATGATATTAACGATGCTCAACCAGACAGGAAAATAGTAGGAAGTTTTGTCAATTGTACTTCATGTTAATCGATTCTTATATTAATCAAAATATCTGTAATAATTTGCATTTCCCTAATGATTAATGGTGCTGAGCATCATTTCATACGCTTATTTGGCACCAGTATATTTTCTTTAGTGAAAAATCTGTTCAAACCTTTTCCATAATTTTAAATATCTTTTCTACATATTTTTGGGTTGTCTTTTTATTAGTGAAGTTTGAATATTTTATATATAATAAATAATAATTAAAATAAATATTCATAATTTTGAATAATAGCTACAGAGTAATGTACTACTCTTCATCTATTAGAATAATTGACTATACCAACTATTGGAAGGTTGTGAAGGAAATGGAACTCTCATACCCTGCTGCTGCTGAAATGGTACAATCACTTTGGAAAACAGTTTGACAATTTCTTAAAATATTTACTACATGATCCAGCCATACCACTGCTAGTATTTACCCAAAATAAACTAAAGAATATGTCCGAACAAAGACTTGAATACAAATGTTCATAGCAACTTTATTTGTAATAGCCCAAAACGGCCCAAAATGGGAAAAAAAATGTGTTCAATAGATCAACAGATAAACTAATAGTGGTACTTTCATGTAACAGAATACTATCCTGTCAATACCAGGAGTGAACTTACTGATACATGCAACAATATGGATAAAGTAAAAAAATAATATGCTGAGTGAAAAAAAGCTACACAAAATGCATGCTTATTCTATTTTTCCACTTATATGGCATTATAGAAAATGCAAGATCATCTATAGCGAAAGGTACCTAGGGACTGGGAGAAAGTGGGAGGAGTGTGGAGAGGGTGGAAAACAGGAATTATAAAGGGTTATGAGATTAGTTTAGGGAATGAAAGGTAAGTTATCTTGTCCTATTGATGGATTCACAGGTGTAGTCACAAATTAAAACTTATTGAAATGTACGTTTTATATATGTAAATTTGGTGTATGTCATTTATACCACAATAAAGTTGTTAAAAATTCACAATGACCATGTGTTATCTTTTACATTTAACTTACCTTCATTATTCTGTGATTACATAATTTTGTGGCCAGATTCAGACCTTGTGCCAGTAACCTAGTAGGTGAAGAATTTCCCTCAAGGGGAAGGTTTATGGAGGGAGGGAAGTCACATTGACTTTTAGGCAGAGAATGTTACACAGAAGTCTCTCCATAGAATCTACACATAGGAGAGAAGAGAGAGAAGCAATAGGAAGGAAAGACCAGAGGAATAAGAAAGGTGAACATGGGTTAGTGAGAGGAAATGGGTTTTGAAAGATCCAGGGTCATACGTAGGCCAGGGTCAGTAGTTAAAGACACAAGAAATTTGCTCAGGCTGGTTGCCTAACAGGTATAGTCTAGAATGTCTAATTAGATTTGGAGAGCATAGCATACTTCACTGGACTAGAGAAAGAGAAGTGACAAATTTATTCTAAGATCAGTAATGAATTTGCTGATTAAATGAAGAAGAGATCTCTCAGTGATGCCCCTTCGAAGGAAGAGAAATCCCCATATTTGAGTAGGAAGAGTATTATGCACATTGTGCTTAAGAAAACTCTGTTGATGAAGTTCAGTTGTGGCTGGAAAGGAAGGTGTGTGAACACTTTCTTTTCCTTCTGTGTATATAAAATAATTGCTCTTTGAAAAAGTAAAATCTCAATTTAGTCATAATGCTTAGGGATTAAGATGTTCTTGTTAATTGAATTTTTTATTTATACAATCATCGATGACAACCATAGAATTTCACAGCTGGAAAGGACCTTGGGGATCATTTAGTCCAACCTCATTTTATAGATTAGGCAACAGAGGACCAAGAGGTTAAGTAAATGGCCCAAGGTGACAGTCAATTAGTGACAGACCTGGGATTATAAGAGAAATTTAACTGGAACATGCTTTTTTTGTTTCAGTCTTTGTGATTCAAAAATTTTCTACTCCAGAATGTGTTCATCTAATTAAATGTTTTAATATGAAAATATTAAAATAGGAAATCTGAACCTATAAAGAGGTTGTGCCCACAATTTCTTCTTTTATTAATTTATTTAAAAATATTTATTGAATGCTTACTGGGCACTGATTAAGTTCTGAGAATTTAAAAAAAAAAAAGACAAAGAGCTCAGAGGCTAAGGAACTGACAGAAAGTAAATGTGATAAATGTTATGAGAGATGAAAGCATAGGTCTCTGAAACCACAACCAAGGTGTGTCTGCTGGATGCGAAAGAGTGGCGACAAACATTGCATTAATACACACAATATATTAATTAGGGACACTCACACACATACACGCAAAACCATAAAGAAAAACAAAGACATGGTTATCACAAAATTTAGGATAGCAATTACCTTTAAGATGGAATGAAAGGAGGCAATTACCAGAAGCCTGTTCAGCTATATTAGTATGAGTATTTCTCAACTGGATGGGCATGTGTGTGCTCATTGTACTATTTTTTAAAATAATTATATACACCTCTTAGTAAATAAAATATAAAATACTGTAAGCAACTGAGAGGTAAAAAGAATAAGAATAAGTGAAAATTATAGTCCTTCCCATGGTAAAAAGGAAGAAAGGAGATCTGGAAAAGTTCAAGAAGTACCAGGGGCAAAGAAAGGAAATATTTCAAGTTTTCTGGTGACCAAGGTGAAATAGATTGAAAATTAAGAGCATAGGACTATATTAATAGATATAATTATGAAAATTGGAGAATGTTAAAGAAGCTGTGTTAAAGAATGGTGGCAGGCATTTCTTTCTGTTAGACAAAAGAAAAATGGAAAAGAGTTCATGGTGAGAAGTATTAGAAGCCAAGACATTGTAGGGAGTACCCCTAGGGTACCCACGGTTCTCTTCACAAAGAGGCTTGTTCTTTATTTTCTCTGAGCGTAAGGGCAAGAGGTGGCAAGGGAGGGATAGGGGGGTGGAAGTGATGCGGATGGCAGAAATGTTCTTAGGAACTGGAAGGAAATGAGTGAGTGTAAAACAGCTTCTAAAGGATACAGAAATTGCCATTAAAGTTTATCTGAGGCATAACAGTGAGTCTGCAGTTGATTATATTGGCAGTCTTAGGAACTTTTTCTTTTTTTAAGCAATGATAAACAAGCTGGCTGCTGAAGTAGAGAGCTCAGAAAGCTGAGAATACCACAGAATACACCGTGGAATTGACTGAGGGAGTGGGGAAGCACAGGGTGTTGGGACATGTCATACATTGGTCTGGGGGATGAGATGTGGAGCTCCAATCAGGCAAACAAAAGAGTGGAAAGGATGAAGCCATTTGGGCCTTAATCTAAATCCACTGGGACAGAACAGGTGTGGAGATTATGCTTAGGATTCAATAGTTAGATTTATTGTGAGACTAACTACAAAGTGCAGTTGAAAAGGGAAGGGGTGTAGGAGGTAGTATGAACCATGAACAATGTAAAAAGAATGTAATAAACTCAATTTGGATTCAGACAAAAGTCAAAAAGGGGTTTGCAAGAGCAGGTGTTAGATCCCAGCAGGAAGGCAGAGCAGGGTTATAATCTGGTTGATGGCCCAGGAAATTTAGTGAGAAGAAAAAAAAAAAAAAGTCATTATTCAGAAATAGGACTGTAGGTGGAAAATAAGGGCCCAATTAGTAGGTGAGTATTTAGAAGCAACAATTTTGTACATCTAGAAGGGGGCAGAAAAGGAAGCTGGTTTATTTATTAGTCTTTTTTTCTGGGAACTGGATCCCCCAGGGATAAGAGTGAGAGTGACTTTAAGGTTTACATTCCAGAGCCTCTGGCTAGGAGAGTCAGTAAGTCACTAATTCTCTTCAGATTGGTGCTTTAAGCTGTTCACCAGTTCAGTAGTAGAGTAAAGAGACTCCACTGGACCAGTAGAGTCAAGAAAACTGAGGTAAAAAAATGGTTTAAGTGAAAAAAAAAAAAAGATTAACATCAGGTCTAGGAGACTGGCAGAATTTGGGTCCAGCAGCCAATGAAATTCTCTAGTTGTGACTAATTCAGTATGTTGGTTGTCTTCAGTTTTTCTATTTGTTCATATCTCTACCCAGACTATATCAAATGATTTATAGTCACCTTTGTTCCTTCTTATAGATGGACTTCAAGATCACATTCATCAGAATGTCAGATCAAGGGTTAGTGTTTTTTCAGACTCATGTTATTCTTAGGAAGTTTGAAGTATTACCCAAAACACATGAGCACCAGTGCTGTCAAAACTTCTATAGTATATGAAAGTGTCACAAAACAAACAAAAAAACCACAAAAACAAATAACAACAAAAAAAACAGCAAAAACAAAAACAAAACAAAACAAAAAGCACACACCTGACTTCATGAACAGCTCAATCAATTTCACCTATTGGCCATATTTTGAAAAATAACAAGTCAGAGTCACCAACCTTGATTATGGAATGTGGTCTCTTGTTTGGGAAGGTTCAAAAAAGGGGGCGGGGGAGGAGTACAAGTTCTGAAAAAAAGATATGACATGTGAAAAATAGAAGGAATAAGGCTACAGAAACACAGGAACAAATATTCATATAAAATAGAGAGTTTGAAGGTGTATTTTCACTTAAGAAAATTTTCCTTGTTAAAAGGTATTTTAAAGTTATCTTTTTAAGTATGAAGGATTGACTCTTAAACAGCTGTGTGTGCAAACTCTGTGGTAGAAGCAATGTTCTTCACTATACAACACATAGAAGAAGCAAGTCTATTTGGTCATCACCTGGAGGAAGGGTATTCATTAAAATACCAGGAAGAGGGATGCCTGGGTGGCTAAGTCGTGAAACGTCCACCTTTGGCTCAGGTCATGATCCCTGGGTGCTGGGATCAAGCCCCACATTGTGCTCCCAGCTCCATGGGAAGCCTGCTTCTCCCTCTCCCATTACCCTGCTTGTGTTCCCTCTCTTGCTGTATCTCTCTCTGTCAAATAAATAAGTAAAATCTTTTTAAAAGACCAAATAAAATAATAAAATAAAATACCAGGAAGATCTTATAATGCTTTTTCTAAAGGCAGTTTCATAACAAGAGCCCTGAGTACAGTGTTTTAGCAAACTTCAGGATATTTTTGTATTTTAACACTTTAGAATAAAAACTACAATTTGCTTAGAAATTAAAACAAACTATACTAAGAATCTATGACAAGAATGTTAAAAATTTTCCATTTCATTGTCTTAAAATTAATTTATTAATACCTTATAATTATGTTACTATTGGTGACATCTTTAATTTTCAACTTTTAAAAATATATTAAAATGTTTGAAAATTATTTAAATTATGACTTATCTTTCTTGATTTTAATTATTATCTATAGAAAGTTAAAAATTAGGTTTTATTTGTTCTAAGCACAACACTTTCATGAAGGCTTTTCTTAACCTTACTTACCCTAAGAAATAATCTAAAGTATCTTAATTTGATTTATGCTCTTTAATAAATAATTCTGCCTGGTCAGAAATTTTCTTAAAATGCCCATGCTATTCAACTTCAGTCTATATAATTTTGAACCATTGTTCTGTAATAAGGATACATTTTGCTAAAACATGCCATTGTTCATTTTTAAGTTAGTCTTGCACACAGATACAGCTGCCTAAGGGTGAACAAAATTTATAGCTGTATAAAGTAGTAAAATAAAACACACACACACACAGAGAGAGAGAGAGAGAGAGAGAGAGCCATCCTTATTCTTTTTGAATTTTGTCTAAGGAAAAAGCAATCATGAAACTAGAAGAGAATTATATCAGTCAGGTTCCCAATAAGAAACAGATGTCACACTCAAATCAGGATAACTCAACAAACCACCCAAATATGGAGCTATTTGCAGAGATGGGGGTGCAAGGCAACACAAAGTACAACACAGCAATGCGGACTTAGCAGTAACTGTGTAGCTGCTGCACTTTGACCCAAGAGACAGGAGAGGGAGCAGGTACTGGGCCACCGGAGAAAGAAGCCAAGAGAATAAATAAATGAGTTCAATCTGTTTCCGTCTTCCAGATCTTCTACAATGCTCCCCAAAGGCCAGACCCAATCTAGAAGCTTCTGGGCACAAGAAGTCTGTAGGCCAAGTTGTTCAGTTTCCTCAGAGAATAGGATAGAGAAAGGTGAACAGAAGATCTAGAGGAGCAATCCCGCAATCTTGAAGCCAAAGATCACAGCCAGAGCAAAAGATTTTCTCCTAAATTAATATGTAAGGTGTTTAAATTATAAAAATTGTTCAACAGAATTAGTAATTACAACCAAGAAGTATTTGAATTACTTTTGATTTCTATTACTGTTATTGATAGAGTTTAAAATCTGGCCTAACACAAATCATTACTAAATGAGTTAGAGGAAATAACTTTCTGAGATTTTGTTCAAACACACACACACACACAATATATTCAACAGCAAAGTTCATCATCCATTCTTTCTATCATTATCATGCACTCTGCTAGGCACTAGGGATTAAAAAGGAGATCTCTGTTTTCCAGAAAATCACACTGTAGTGAAAGAGACAAATTTAGCAAGCAATTAGAAGACAATGTAAGTATAAGTGGTTAAAGCCCTCAGAACAGGGAAGCCTTCATAAAAAGCTAACTTTTGACCTAAGACTTGAAGAGATACTGACTCTAGACAGAGAATAGAGTTTATACAAAAGCATGAGAGGATCTGGTATGTTTTCAGAATCACAAAAATTCAATGATGTGGATGAAGAGTGAGTGAGGGTGAAAAATACAGATAAGATGAATTAAAAAAGATGAATTAGAACCAAACTATTGGTTCTATGCTATGCTATGAAAATAGCTTAAATTGTGTCCTTAAGATAAGTTTTTCAAACTTTTTGTCATAATAATAATACAGAGAGAAAACACTGAACTTATACACTCACAGGTCTGTTGGCAACATCTATAGGAGTATTCTACTACAAGCAAAAATAATAATAATAATGTCTTATAACTTATTGTGAAAACTAATCAGAATTTTGCATTTTACTCTTTTGTTTGTAATAACATGAACGGGATATTTTGACCCACCTACAAATACATAAAATGGGTACTACAGTAAGCACAACCATGGTCAGTTTGAGGGAGGCCTCTAAAATTCCATGCATAATCTGAGAAAGCACCCTCTCTGGGATTTTAAAAAGCAGATTTGGAAAACCCCACAAGGCAGTGCAAAGGCAATGGAAGTATGTATGTATATGTGTGTATATATGTATGTATATATATACACGTGCATATACATATACATGTATGCATGTACATGTATATGTGTGTGTGTGTGTGTGTGTATCGGAAGAGGAAATACTTTGATGTTAGAGTGGATTTATAAATGGTGTTGAAAATGTACAGAGTCATAATAGAGTGATAACAGAGAAAAGAGAACTGATTTGAGAAATGGAGGACTAGTGTCTAGGAACAGTGAGAGATAAAGAAGGAGGTAAGGTTTCTTTCTTGGGTAGTTGTCTCAATGGTGATGATATTTTTGAAAATCACATATAAAGAGAGGAACGTTTGTGAATAAACATAGTTGACCACAGATTGGGAACATATTGAGTGAGTTTCAAGAGGAAGCCATACAGATAGGTAGAGCTTTCCAGAGGAATGATATAAAATCAGGTCTAGAGTTCTAAAAATAAAATTGGGATTAAACATCAAAAATTAGCCACACTTAAATCAAATCTAGTCTATATAAGGATTTTGCTTGACATACACAATGTTGAAATTATGTTTCTGAAATAACATGAAAACATTTGGAGACTAATTTCAACTCTTAAAATACCACAAGTTCAGGGATCCCTGAACTAAACTACCACATGACAATTCTTCCACTTACTAAATCAAGTCTGGCCCTTCAGAAGAGGTCCACAACATCCTCTATGTCATTACTTTTTTTTTTTTTTTAAGATTTCATTCATTTGACAGAGATCACAAGTAGGCAGAGAGACAGGCAGAGAGAGAGATAGGAGGAAGCAGGCTCCCTGCTGAGCAGAGAGCCCAATGCAGGGCTCGATCCCAGGACCCCGGGATCATGTCCCGAGCCGAAGACAGAGACCTTAACACACTGAGACACCCAGGTGCCCCACGTCATTACTCTTTAAGGAAGCACAAACACTTATCTCCATCTGTCTCACTAATTAATGCTACCTATGAGACTGTGAAGATGTTTGTGGTCTCTGGTCTAGGTCAAAACTAAAGCTGTTAGCTTTAATGAAATCACTTATAAGAGAAATGAGGAGAGTAAAAGACATGAGAGGGAGAGAGAGAGAGAAGGGGGGAAGGGGAGGGGAGAAAAGGGGGGAAGGAGAGGGGAGAGAAGGCGAAGAAAGGAGAAGAAAGTTTTCCTTGAGAAACAATTGAAAATTTGGAGAAAGGAGCACCAAGAAAACAACTGTCAGAATGGCCAAGCCAATAAGAAAACTGAGATTTGCTGTCATGAAAGTCAAATGAGGAACAGTTTTCAATGAAGAGATGGGAATCCCATGTAGTGAAGAGGTTCAGTCCAAATGAATTTGGAATTTTGTAGATTATTGTTTCAACAGGGGTCAGATTTCAGTACATTTTAACAGAATAGGAAGAGACAGAAGAGACAAGTAGTAAAACAGTCTTTTAGTAAGTGATTTTTTGTGTGTGTGTTCTGGGAAAATTTTAATACATTTCATAGAGCATAAATGTATTCTAAAATGATTTTTGAATTATTTTATATTTAAAAGTTTGTGTGACAGATTAGAAATTATAAATTTTTCTTAAACTTAAATTTAAATAAATTTATTTTCAGGATACACTGATCACAAAAGAGATCAGTAAGGAGAACAATGATTCCTATTTTATTCTAGAACATTGCTTGATGATGAGATTTGAAATAATTTGAATTCAAGATAAAGCTGTGGTGATTTTTTTGAATTGAACTTGATACTGATTCATCCTTATTTTAGAGGAATGAAAGAAATACTAATGAAAGCATGTATTATGCCCAAGATTTATACAGATTATTCTTTCACCCAAATAGTAACAACACATTTCCAAAGCAAAGTAAGTTCATTCACAGTCCATGATATATCCTATAGCTCACCTGTCTCAGCCAGGTTTGGAAGGAAACCAGACATACTCAAAAGGAGTATGTGATTGAAGAGAATTCACAGAAGGGAGTATTCTACAAAGTCTTCAACCCAGTGAAAGGAAAACAATAAAGAATGATATAGCATCCTTGGATGTTCAAGATAGTGGGAAGAGGGCTTAGCCCCAGACCTGAATACAGAGAGAATATTTTTACTAGAACCCAAGTAAACATGTAACTGTAGGAAAAGGAGAACAGGAACTGTGGCCTTCAACAGAGCAATAGCTACAGCCCACCTGAATTCAGTCTGACAGGAAAGGAGTTGGGGAATGAATATCTCAAGCTCATTGTCCTCCTGATTTCTGGCTTTGTCTACCATTCTAAACCTAATCAGAAGGTAAGGGAGACCAGTTGATGTGGCCATAAAAGCTAGCCTTTACTAGTGCAGAGTAGAGAAGTAACCCCCCATCCATCCATCCTTCCTTCCTTCCTTCTTTCTTCCTTTCTCTTTCTCTCTCTTTCTTTTTCTCTATTATCTATTTATCTATCTATCATCTATCTATCACATCCTACAGGAAAAATAAATAAATAAATAAATAAATAAATAAATAAATAAATGCATTTTCCTTCATAAGTTGCCCAGACCCTGGATTATATCATTTTCTTCAAGCAAAAATGAAATGGAACCCCCATTTCAAGAGTAGCGAAGTTTCATCTTCTCTCCCATTGTCTGGAAGACTCACACATAAGGAAGGTACTATACTGTACTGTTTTTTCTTTGTTTACTTTCAACAACATCCAACCCCCTTTCTTATTTTGAGGGAATTTGTCATTGTTTATTGTTTCCATGGGCAAGTTGGGAAAAGTGCTCCTGCCTTGGACTATGAAATCTACACAGACAGATCTTTCCTCTTGCTATCCTCTGCCCACTAAGGTGAGTCCTTGGAGATAAGAGCATTGGATAAGATGCATCCTCCCAAGATTCTAAATTTGAAGGAAGTAAAAATTATTACCCAAAGAATTAGGATGTATTCCAAGCAGAAGAAGATCTGTTCATTTCCTTAGCAGCAGCAGTAGCGGCCTGGCCAAGTTATTCCTCCTAATTAACACTTGTAGTACCTTCTGGAAGCACTTAGTTACTACTGGAAGCACTTAGTTCAATCCATTCCACTAACCTAACCTTCCAACTTCTCTGTAATTATATAGACTCCAAAAATTCTTCCAATAAATACTTTTTAAAATCTTTTTTTCTGTTTTTTTTTTTTTTAAGGTTTTGCTTATTTGAGAGAGAGAAAGAGGAAGAGAAAATAAGAGGAAGAAGCAGACTCCCCACTGAGGGGAGAGCCCAGTGTGGGACTCGATCCCAGGACCCTGAGATCATGACCTGAGCCGAAGGCAGATGCCCCTCAACAACTGCTTTTGTTGGCTTCTGTTATGAGTGCCCAAGAACATCTTACATGTGTAACCTGGATCTAACCTTATTTGTCCCATCCTCTTTATTTAGCCAGAGTACCCTTCTTAGTGTCTTACCAAGTCCTCTCTTCATGTTGACTCTGTCCTCATCTGGACCCTTTCTCTTCCCATCTTATTAAATTTTTGGTATTTTTTCATCTCAATATCATCTTTGGACATGCTGTAATTCCAATATTTGAATTTGTTTAGGTGTGTATCACTGATAGAAGCTTGATAAGATAACCAGTAAATTGTTAGGTGTCAGAGGCACACAGTTGAGATATTGGGAGAACAGGAAGATCATCCTATTAGTCTTAAGAAATTTCAGCAAGTTAGAATGCTGACCTCTCTGCCTAGAAACCTAGATGCAAGGACACGAGGGAAAATAACATTTTGTACTTGTCCCCTGTCAGCCAGCCACACTATACTTTTAAAAAACATTACCTCCTTTAATAAGGAAGTTTAAGTAACTTCCCAACTCACAGCTATAATGGCAGTGGTGGGCTTGGAACCTATAACGCCCACCCTTAGCTCTTGCTACACTACCGCTCTGCCGAAAAATGACAGTTACCTCTTTGAAGATCCTGGCACTCAAATATGAGTGTGAGAAAATCAGTGGCAGTAGTCAGTTTAGTGATAAAGGTGCAATACCCTATATAGCACCTTAAATTTTGAGAAGAATTTTTGACAGCACGGGAGGCATTTTATTAAGAAATCATGAATTTGATTGGGTTATACGTAAACCATCTACTGGAAAACCATTTCTTAAATTGACATTTTATTTTTTTATAATACTGACAGAAAGGAAACTGTGTAATTTGCTCATGTGTCAGAGATCGTCTGCTTGTTTACTGTTAATGATAATCAAAGTATCTGACATGTAATAATGTTCTGGTAACACTTAAATCAACCTGATTATCCTGGAAACCTAGTAAACAGTAACTACAGAGTTTTTTAATATGCTTCTGGCTGCTGAAGTACTGCCAACCTGTAAAATATTTGAATTCCAAACTGCAAATGGATGTGTATTTGATAGCATAATCAAAATAGAGGAAATAAAAACAAAGCTTTGATTGACTAGCCTTTTAACATTAAATTTTAAAGAATAACTGAAAATCATAAAAAATAGACTTCAATTTTGAATGTTAATTTTAGGGAGTTAATATTATTTTGTGGCCAAGATGAGTTTCTTCAGTGTATTTGAATTCGTTTTGGTAATTGGGTTTCATAGGTGTGACCGGAAGCAGCTGCAAAAGCAAATCAAGTTTGCTCAGAAAGAATATTAATGGCACTCTGAAATTCCTGATTCCCAAGAGAAGAGTAAAACTTTAAGCTGAATACTTGAAAGAATACACATTTTACATGTTTCTTTTATTAGTGATGAGAGTTGCTTATTAATCAATGTTTAACAATGTAATTACAGCTGTTTTAGTCCCACCAGATAACACAGATTAATAAATGACCTGCAACTAGTGAAGTGTGCAGAAAGGGTAATGAATTGTTTCCATCAGCACACTAATTTATTAGTAATAAACAAAGACCATGATGAATTAGGAGAATTGTAGAGTTTCTGAATATTGAAATCAAATTTCCAGATGAAAGCATTTAATCATTCAGTTTTCCTTCATTTATTTCTCTTCATGTCTGATAATGGTTTGGGATTTGCCTTTCTGGACTGCATTAAATAGTTCATTTAAAGCTCATCTCTTATACTGTTTGCAAGTTTACACTGATTCAACTCTTATTATATATTTAATTTTACCTAACACGAGAAGTAGGATAATTTTAATTTCAATTGGATTATTATGTTTAGAAGAGCAACTTGCCGCAGCTCAGCAAAGCACTACTGGATCAGCCTTCCTTCTCCAAACCCAGATTTCACTATGCAGAATTACATCTGAAACTTTCTGTTAACTCATAGGAGATAGATACAAATGCGTGTCACAAGAACATCAAAAACTAGCATTGTACAATATTTAAGACTCATAAATATTTTTTATTTTAAATCTAACCTTCTTTGGAACCTGTGGCATACAGTTGTTCAAATATGAACTTTACTTGGTGGCACATATTACAGTAAAAGTTCTTTCAATTACCACCAATTGGGAGGGTGAGAGAATGGGAAGAGGGCAATCTAAATCTGAATTTAAAATGTAATGCTGTTTTGAAGAAAAAGGATTGGAAGTATGAGATACTTACTTAAGGTTTAAATAAGATATTATTTAAGAAAATTACGATATTATTGTCCTTAAAATCTCTATATACTCTCAGATGGCAGTTACATTTGTGGTGAGCATAGCATAGCAATAGACATAACAGTCAAATCACTGTGTTGTATGCTTGTAAGTAATGTAACATAGTGTGTTAACTATATCTTAATTTAAAAACTATATATATCATTTATTGAAGAGACTGTCTTTTTTTCCACTGGATATTTTTTCCTGCTTTGGTGAAGATTAGTTGACCACAGAGTTGAGGGTCCATATCTGGACTCTCTACTCTGATCCACTGGTCTATGTGTCTGTTTTTGGGCCAGTACCATGCTGTCTTGGTGATCACAGCTTTGTGGTAAAGCTTGAAATCAGGCAGCGTGATGACCTCAGTTTTGTTTTTCAACATTTCCTTAGCAATTTGAGGTCTCTTCTGGTTCCATACAAATTTCAGGATTGTTTGTTCCAGCTCTTTGAAAAATACCGGCGGAATTTTGATCGGAATGGCATTGAAAGTATAGATGGCTCTAGGCAGTATAGACATTTTAACAATGTTTATTCTTCTGATCCATGAGCATGGAATGCTCTTCCATCTTTTTGTGTCTTCATCAATTTCTTTCATGAGTGTCCTGTAGTTCCTCCGGTAGAGATCCTTTATCTCTTTGGTTAGGTTTATTCCCAGGTATCTTATGGTTCTTGGTGCTTATAGTAAGTGGAATTGATTCTCTAACTTCCCTTTCTATATTTTCATTGTTAGTATATAAGAAAGCAACTGATTTCTGTACATTGATTTTGTATCCTGCTACATTTCTGAATTGCTATATGAGTTCTAGTAGTTTAGGGGTGGAGTCTTTTGGGTTTTCCATATAAAGTATCATCTCATCTGTGAAGAGAGTTTGACTTCTTCCTTGCCAATCTGAATACCTTTTATTTCTTTTTGTTGTCTGATTGCTGTTGATAGGGCTTCTAGGACTATGTTGAACAACAGTGGTGAGAGTGGACATCCTTGCCATGTTCCTGATGTCAAAGGGAAGGCTTCAGCTTTTCTCCATTGAGGATGATATTCACTGTAGGTTTTTCATAGATAGATTTTATTAACTTGAGGAATGTTCTCTCTATCTCTATACTTATATTGAATTGTTTTAATCAGGAATGGATGCTGCACCTTGTCAAATGCTTTTCCCGCATCAATTGAGAGGACCATGTGGTTCTTCTCTCTTCTCCTATTGTTTGTTCTATCACATTGATTTGCAAATATTGAACCACCCTTGCATCCCATGGATAAATCCCACCTAGTTATGGTGATTAATCTTTTTATTGTACAGTTGGATCCTATTAGCTAGGAACTTGTTGAGAATCTTGGCATCCATATTCATTAGGGTTATTGGTCTGAAATTCTCCTTTTTGGTGGGGTCTTTGCTTGGTTTGGGGATCAGGGTGATGCTGGCTTCATAAAAAGAGTCTGGAAGTTTTCCTTTCTGTTTCTTTTTTTTTTTTTCTTCTTTAATGCACTTTGACAGTTACATTTACAAAAGGACATTCAGTAAATAAGAGATACTCCTATATGTATTTTATCCTTTCCTTTTTTTTTTTTTTTCTAAGTAAAGATTAATCCATGAGCTTGAAAATAAAGCTTTTGTTTAAGGATGGAAAAAAAAGACTCATGTGATGAGAGTCACTTGAAAATAGAGGTTTGGAAAGGTTTCTTTTGTTTGGTGTTCAACTTTATTATCTTTACTTATTTACTTATGTATTTTACTGTGGTAAGAACACTTGCCATGAAATTAATATTTTAAACTCTTCAGTGCACCATACGTTATTATTGATGATTGATACAACATTGCATGGCAGATCTTTTATCTATCTTTGCTTAACTGAAACTTAGAGCCTGTTGATTAGTGACTCTCCATTCCCCCCTCTCCACCAGCTCCTGGCAACCCCTGTTCCACTCTTTGATTCTTTGAATTTGACTCTTTTAGATACCTCATATAAATGGAATTTTGCAGTCTGTCTTTCCATGACTGGCTTTTTGCACTTATTGTAATATTCTCAAGGTTCATCCATGTTGTCACATTTTAAAAAGAACCTTTTTAAATTTAAGGCTCTATAGTAATCCACTGTCTGTATAAGTCTGTATAGTATTGCACTGTCTGTACCGACCACATTTTCTTTATCCAGTCATCTATCTGTGGATATTCAGGTTGTGTCCATATCTTGGATATCAAAAATAGTGCTGTAATGAACATGAGAGTGCAGATAGCTCTTCAACATCATGATTTCGAATCTTTTGAATAAGTACTCAAAAGTGGGAGCACTGGTTCCTATGGTAGTTCTGTTTAATTTGGGGGGAACCTCCATACTCGTTTCTGTGATACATCAGTTTGCATTCCCACCAACAGTATACAAGGGTTCCAATTTCTCCACTTCTTTGCCAACACTTGTTGTCTTTTTTTTTTTTATATAACAACCATCCCAAGGTGATACCGTAGTTTTAATTTGTGATTCCCTGATAGTTAGTGACATTGAGCATTATTTTTTTTCTCACTTTTTGGTTACTGATGTTTCTTCTTCGCAGAAGTATCTATTAAAGTCCTTAGCTCATTTTTTAATTGGGTTATTAGGTCTTTACTATAATCCCTATGTACTTTAGAGATTAACTCTTTATCAGGTATGTGAAGTATAAATATTTTCTCCCATTCCATTGATAGTTTTTTTTTCAACACAGAAATTTTTTTTATATTGTCCTACTTCTATATTTTTGCTTTTGTTGCCTATGCTTTTGGTGTCACAACTAAAAAATCATTGGCAAGACCAGTGTTATAAATATTTATCCTGTTTTCTTCTGGAAGTTTTTACAGTTTCATGTCTTACATTTAAGTTTTTTATTTTTTCACATTTTTTTAAATTTTTTATAAACATATATTTTTATCCCCAGGGGTACAGGTCTGTGAATTGCCAGGTTTACACAATTCACAGCACTCACCATAGCACATACCCTCTCCAATGTCCATAACCCCACCCCCACTCTTCCAACCCCCCTCCCCCCATCAACCCTCAGTTTGTTTTGTGAGATTAAGAGTCACTTATGGTTTGTCTCCCTCCCAATCCCATCTTGTTTCATTTACTCTTCTCCTACCCCCTTAAACCCCCATGTTGCATCTCCTCTCCCTCATATCAGGGAGATCATATGATAGTTGTCTTTCTCCGATTGACAGATTTCGCTAAGCATGATATCCTCTAGCTCCATCCACGTCGTCGCAAAAGGCAAGATTTCATTTCTTTTGATGGTTGCATAGTATTCCATTGTGTATATATACCACATCTTCTTTATCCATTCATCTGTTGATGGACATCTAGGTTCTTTCCATAGTTTGGCTATTGCAGACATTGCTGCTATAAACATTCGGGTGCACGTGTCCCTTCGGATCACTACGTTTGTATCTTTAGGGTAAATACCCAGCAGTGCAATTGCTGGGTCATAGGGTAGTTTTATCTTCAACATTTTGAGGAACCTCCATGCTGTTTTCCAGAGTGGTTGCACCAGCTTGCATTCCCACCAACAGTGTAGGTGGGTTCCCCTTTCTCTGCATCCTCGCCAGCATCTGTCATTTCCTGACTTGTTAATTTTAGCCATTCTGACTGGTGTGAGGTGATATATCATTGTGGTTTTGATTTGTATTTCCCTGAGCCGAGTGATATGGAGCGCTTTTTCATGTGTCTGTTGGCCATCTGGATGTCTTCTTTGCAGAAATGTCTGTTCATGTCCTCTGCCCATTTCTTGATTGGATTATTTGTTCTTTGGGTGTTGAGTTTGCTAAGTTCTTTATAGATTTTGGACACTAGCCCTTTATCTGATATGTCATTTGCAAATATCTTCTCCCATTCTGTAAGTTGTCTTTTGGTTTTGCTAACTGTTTCCTTTACTGTGCAAAAGCTTTTGATCTTGATAAAATCCCAATAGTTCATTTTTGCCCTTGCTTCCCTTGCCTTTGGCGATGTTCCTAGGAAGATGTTGCTGCGGCTGAGGTCGAAGAGGTTGCTGCCTGGGTTCTCCTCAAGGATTTTGATGGATTCCTTTCTCACATTGAGATCCTTCATCCATTTTGAGTCTATTTTTGTGTGTGGTGTAAGGAAATGATCCAATTTCATTTTTCTGCATGTGGCTGTCCAATTTTCCCAACACAATTTATTGAAGAGGCTGTCTTTTTTCCATTGGACATTCTTTCCTGCTTTGTTGAAGATTAGTTGACCATAGAGTTGAGGGTCTATTTCTGGGCTCTCTATTCTGTTCCATTGATCTATGTGTCTGTTTTTGTGCCAGTACCATGCTGTCTTGATGATGACAGCTTTGTAATAGAGCTTGAAGTCCGGAATTGTGATGCCACCAACTTTGGCTTTCTTTTTCAATATTCCTTTGGCTATTCGAGGTCTTTTCTGGTTCCATATAAATTTTAGGATTATTTGTTCCATTTCTTTGAAAAAAATGGATGGTACTTTGATAGAAATTGCATTAAATATGTAGATTGCTTTAGGTAGCATAGACATTTTCACAATATTTATTCTTCCAATCCAGGAGCATGGAACATTTTTCCAGTTCTTTGTGTCTTCCTCAATTTCTTTCATGAGTACTTTATAGTTTTCTGAGTATAGATTCTTAGTCTCTTTGGTTAGGTTTATTCCTAGGTATCTTATAGTTTTGGGTGCAATTGTAAATGGGATTGACTCCTTAATTTCTCTTTCTTCTGTCTTGTTGTTGGTGTAGAGAAATGCAACTGATTTCTGTGCATTGATTTTATATCCTGACACTTTACTGAATTCCTGTACAAGTTCTAGTAGTTTTGGAGTGGAGTCTTTTGGATTTTCCATATACAGTATCATATCATCTGCGAAGAGTGATAGTTTGACTTCTTCTTTGCCAATTTGGATGCCTTTAATTTCCTTTTGTTGTCTGATTGCTGAGGCTAGGACTTCTAGTACTATGTTGAATAGCAGTGGTGATAACGGACATCCCTGCCGTGTTCCTGACCTTAGCGGAAAAGCTTTCAGTTTTTCTCCATTGAGAATGATATTTGCGGTGGGTTTTTCATAGATGGCTTTGATAATATTGAGGTATGTGCCCTCTATCCCTACACTTTGAAGAGTTTTGATCAGGAAGGGATGCTGTACTTTGTCAAATGCTTTTTCAGCATCTATGGAGAGTATCATATGATTCTTGTTCTTTCTTTTATTAATGTGTTGCATCACATTGATTGATTTGCGGATGTTGAACCAACCTTGTAGCCCTGGAATAAATCCCTCTTGGTTGTGGTGAATAATTCTTTTAATGTACTGTTGAATCCTATTGGCTAGTATTTTGGCGAGAATTTTCGCATCTGTGTTCATCAAGGATATTGGTCTGTAGTTCTCTTTTTTGATGGGATCCTTGTCTGGTTTTGGGATCAAGGTGATGCTGGCCTCATAAAATGAGTTTGGAAGTTTTCCTTCCATTTCTATTTTTTGGAACAGTTTCAGGAGAATAGGAATTAGTTCTTCTTTAAATGTTTGGTAGAATTCCCCCGGGAAGCCATCTGGCCCTGGGCTTTTGTTTGTTTGGAGATTTTTGATGACTGTTTCAATCTCCTTACTGGTTATGGGTCTGTTCAGGCTTTCTATTTCTTCCTGGTTCAGTTGTGGTAGTTTATATGTCTCTAGGAATGCATCCATTTCTTCCAGATTGTCAAATTTGTTGGCGTAGAGTTGCTCATAG
The DNA here is from genome assembly GCF_002288905.1 of Enhydra lutris kenyoni. Lineage (NCBI taxonomy): Eukaryota > Metazoa > Chordata > Mammalia > Carnivora > Mustelidae > Enhydra > Enhydra lutris. The sequence goes on from NW_019154147.1 coordinate 864,929, forward strand.
TATGTTCTTATAATTGTCTGTATTTCTTTGGTGTTCGTTGTGATCTCTCCTCTTTCATTCATGATTTTATTTATTTGGGTCCT
>NW_019154147.1:865111-909006 GCF_002288905.1 Enhydra lutris kenyoni
TCTCTTCTCCTGCTGGGTTTAGGGTTTCTTTCTTGTTCTTTCTCCAGCTCCTTTAGGTGTAGGGTTAGGTTGTGTACCTGAGACCTTTCTTGTTTCTTGAGAAAGGCTTGTACCGCTATATATTTTCCTCTCAGGACTGCCTTTGTTGTGTCCCACAGATTTTGAACCGTTGTGTTTTCATTATCATTTGTTTCCATGAATTTTTTCAACTCTTCTTTAATTTCCTGGTTGACCCATTCATTCTTTAGAAGGATGCTGTTTAGTCTCCATGTATTTGGGTTCTTTCCAAATTTCCTCTTGTGATTGAGTTCTAGCTTCAGAGCATTGTGGTCTGAAAATATGCAGGGAATGATTCCAATCTTTTGATAACGGTTGAGACCTGATTTAGGACCGAGAATATGATCTATTCTGGAGAATGTTCCATGTGCACTAGAGAAGAATGTGTATTCTGTTGCTTTGGGATGAAATGTTCTGAATATATCTGTGATGTCCATCTGGTCCAGTGTGTCATTTAAGGCCTTTATTTCCTTGTTGATCTTTTGCTGGGATGATCTGTCCATTTCAGTGAGGGGAGTGTTAAAGTCCCCTACTATTATTGTATTATTGTCGATGTGTTTCTTTGATTTTGTTATTAATTGGTTTATATAGTTGGCTGCTCCCACGTTAGGGGCATAGATATTTAAAATTGGTAGATCTTCTTGTCGGACAGTTCCTTTGAGTATGATATAGTGTCCTTCCTCATCTCTTATTATAGTCTTTGGCTTAAAATCTAATTGATCTGATATAAGGATTGCCAATCCTGCTTTCTTCTGATGTCCATTAGCAGGGTAAATTCTTTTCCACCCCCTCACTTTAAATCTGGAGGTGTCTTCAGGTTTAAGATAGTTTCTTGTAGGCAACATATAGATGGGTTTTGTTTTTTTATCCATTCTGATACCCTGTGTCTTTTGATTGGGGCATTTAGCCCATTAACATTCAGGGTAAGTATTGAGAGATATGAATTTAGTGCCATTGTATTGCCTATAAGGTGACTGTTACTGTATATTGTCTCTGTTTCTTTCTGATCTACTACTTTTAGGGTCTCTCTTTGCTTAGAGGACCCCTTTCAATATTTCCTGTAGAGCTGGTTTGGTATTTGCAAATTCTTTCAGTTTTTGTTTGTCCTGGAAGCTTTTAATCTCTCCTTCTATTTTCAATGATAGCCTAGCTGGATATAGTATTCTTGGCTGCATGTTTTTCTCGTTTAGTGCTCTGAATATATCATGCCAGCTCTTTCTGGCCTGCCAGGTCTCTGTGGATAAGTCTGCTGCCAATCTAATATTTTTACCATTGTACGTTACAGACTTCTTTTCCCGGGCTGCTTTCAGGATCTTCTCTTTGTCACTAAGACTTGTAAATTTTACTATTAGGTGATGGGGTGTGGACCTATTCTTATTGATTTTGAGGGGGGTTCTCTGAAACTCCTGGATTTTGATGTTTGTTCCCTTTGCCATACTGGGGAAATTCTCTCCAATAATTCTCTCCAATATACCTTCTGCTCCCCTCTGTTTCCTCTTCTTCTGGAATCCCAATTATTCTAATGTTGTTTCGTCTTATGGTGTCACTTATCTCTCGAATTCTCCCCTCGTGGTCCAGTAGCTGTTTGTCCCTCTTTTGCTCAGCTTCTTTATTCTCTGTCATTTTGTCTTCTATATCGCTAATTCTTTCTTCTGTCTCATTTATCCTAGCAGTGAGAGCCTCCATTTTTTATTGCACCTTATTAATTAATAGCCTTTTTAATTTCAGCTTTGTTAGATTTTAGTTCTTTTATTTCTCCAGAAAGGGCTTTTATATCTCCCGAGAGGGTTTCTCTAATATCTTCCATGCCTTTTTTGAGCCCAGCTAGAGCCTTGAGAATCGTCATTCTGAACTCTAGATCTGATATATTACCAATGTCTGTATTGATTAGGTCCCTAGCCTTTGGTACTGCCTCTTGTTCTTTTTTTTGTGGTGAATTTTTTCGCCTTGTCATTTTGTCCAGATAAGAGTATATGAAGGAGCAAGTAAAATACTAAAAGGGTGGCAACAACCTCAGGAAAATATGCTTTAGCCAAATCAGAAGAGATCCCAAATCGTGAGGTGGGAGAAAGGGGATAAAAAGAGGTTCAGAAAGAAAAAAAAATAATAAAGAAACAATTAAAAAAAGAAAACCAATAAAGAAAAAATATAAAAAGGAAAATATATATATATATATTAAACTAGTTAAAAATGTTAAAAAAGTAAAGGGTAAAAGTTAAAAAAATTAGCAGAAGAAGAAAAAAAAATTGAAAAAGAAAAAAAATTAAATTAATTGCAAGGCTAAAGAATCATGGGGAGAAAGCCATGAGTTCCATGCTTTGCTTTCTCCTCCTCTGGAATTCCGCTGCTCTCTTTGGTATTGAAACTGCACTCCTTGGTAGGTGAACTTGGTCCTGGCTGGGTTTCTTGTTGATCTTCTTGGGGAGGGGCCTGTTGTAGTGATTCTCAAGTGTCTTTGCCCCAGGCGGAGTTGCACCGCCCTTACTCCGGCCGGGCTGAGTAATTCGCTCGGGTTTGCTGGGTTTGCTTTCGGGAGCTTTTGTTCCCTGAGCGCTTTCCGTAGAGTTCCGGAGGGCGGGAATGAAGATGGCGGCCTCCCGGTCTCCGGCCCGGAGGAGCCGAGAGCCTGGGGCCCCACTCCTCAGTGCGCCCTCAGAGAACAGCACCCAATTACTCCTGTCACCCTGGCCTCTGGCTGTGCTCCGAGCTGACCGAGCCTGCAACCGGTTCAAGGTAACCCCGAGCTTAGAGCTCACTCCTTGGCTCTGTCTCTGTAGCCGGCTTCCCCGTTCTAATACCTGTAAGCTCTGCGACACTCAGACAACCCTGATCCTTCTGTGACCCTGCGGGACCCGAGGCAACGCTGACCCCGCATGGGCTTCATCCCGGTTAAGCCTCTGGAGCGATGTCCCTCAGCGGAACAGACTTTTAAAAGTCCTGATTTTGTGCTCCGTTGCTCCGCCGCTTGCCGGGAGCCGGCCCCTCCCCCCGCGGTCTATCTTCCCGTCGCTTTGGATTCACTTCTCCGCCAGTCCCACCTTTCAGAAAGTGGTTGATTTTGTTTCTTGAGTTGCTGTTCTTCTTCTCTTCAATCTCCCATTGGATTTGTAGGTGTTTGCAATCTTTAGATAAGCTATCTAGCTGATCTCCCGCTACCTGAAGTAGTTTCAGCTGCTACTTCTCCGCCATCTTGACTCCTCCCCCTTTTTGGGAGGTTTTTGTTCACTGTTTCAATCTCATTATAGATATTGGTCTATTCAGGTTGTCAATTTTTCCTGATTCAGTTTTGGAAGTTTATAGGTTTCTAGGAATGCATCCATTTCATCTAGGTTGCTTAACTTACTGGCATATAACTCTTGATAATAATTTCTGATAATTGTTTCTATTTCCTTGGTGTTAGTATGATCTCTCCCTTTTCATTCATAATTTTATTAATTTGGGTCCTCTCTCTTTTCTTTCAAATTTGTTTGGCCATTGGTTTATTGAGCTTATTGATTCTTTCAAAAAACCAGCTTCTAGTTTTGTTGATGTGTTCTACTGTATCCCTAGTTTCTATCTCATTGATCTCTGCTCTAATCTTGATTACTTCCCTTCTTATGTGTGGGGTTGGCTTAAGTTGTTGTTGATTTGTTGATTTTCCAGTTCTTTAAGGTGTAAAGAGAGCTGGTGTATTTTAGACTTTTTTTTTTTTTTTTTTTTGAGGGAGGCTTGGATGGCTATGTGTTTCCCACCTTAGGACCGCCTTTGCCATATCCCATAGGTTTTGGACTGAAGTGTCTTCATTCTCATTGGTTTCCATCAATTGTTTAAGTTCTTCTTTGATTTCCTGGTTGATCCAAACATTCTTAAGCAGGGTGGTCTTTAGCTTCCACGTGTTTCAATTCCTTCCAAACTTTTTCTTGTAGGTGAGTTCTAGTTTCAACGCATTTTGGTCTGAGAATACGCAGGGAATAATCTCAATCTTTTGGTATCAGTTGAGTCCTGATTTGTGACCCAGTTTGTGGTCTATTCTGGAGAAAGTTCCATGTGCGCTCAAAAAGAATGAGTATTCTGTTGTTTTAGGGTAGAATGTTCTGTATAAATCTATGAGGTCCATCTGGTCCAATGTGTCATTCAATGCTCTTGTTTCTTTATTGATTTTCTGCTTGGATGATCCATCTATTACTGAGAGTGGTGTGTTGAGATCCCCGACTATTATTGTATTCATATTAATATGACTCTTTATCTTGATTAACAGTTGTCTTATGTAGTTGGCTGCTCCCATATTGTGGACTTCTATGTGTAGAAGAATGAAATTCAAACATTCTCTTACACCACACACAAAGATAAGCTGTGTATGTTTATCAAAATGCATAAACAACCTCAACATGAGGCAGGAATCTCAGAAATCCTAGAGGAGAACATAGGCAGTAACCTCTTTGACATCAGCCACAGCAACTTCTTTCAAGATATGTCTCCAAAGGCAAAAAAAAAAAAAAGCAAAAATGAACTTTAGGGACTTCATCAAGATCAAAAGCATCTGCATAGCAAAGGAAATAGTCAACAAAACAAAGAATCAACCCATGGAACGGGAGATGATATTCGCAAATGACACTACAGACAAAGGGCTGATATCCAAGATCTATAAAGAACTCCTCAAACTCAACACACAGAAAATGATAATCACGTCAAAAAATGGGCAAAAGACAGGAACAGACACTTCTCCAAAGAAGACAAAAAAGTGGCTAACAGACACATGAAAAAATGTTCATCATCATTAGCCATCAGGGAGATTCAAATCAAAACCACATTAAGATACCACCTTATACCAGTTAGAATGGCCAAAATTAACAAGACAGTAAACAACAAGTGTTGGAAAGGATGTAGAGAAAGGGGAACCCTCTTACACTGTTGGTGGGAATGCAAGTTTGTGCAGCCACTTTGGAAAACAGTGTGGAGATTCCTTAAGAAATTAAAAATAGAGCTACCCTATGGCCCTGCAATTGCATTACTGGGTATTTACCCCAAAGATACTGATGTAGCAAAAAGAAGGGCCATCTGTACCCCAATGTTCATAGCAGCAATGGTCACAGTCACCAAACTGGAAAGAACCAAGATGCCCTTCAGCAGATGAATGGATAAAGAAGATATGGTCCATATATACAATGGAGTATTATGACTCCATCAGAAAGGATGAATATACAACCTTTTTATCAACATGGATGGTACTGGAAGAGATTATGCCGAGTGAAATAAGTCAAGCAGAGAGTCAATTATCATATGGTTTCACTTACTTGTGGAGCATAAGAAATAACACGGAAGACATTGGGAGATGGAAAAGAGAAGTGAGTTGGGGGAAATTGGAAGGGAAGACAAGCCATGAGAGACTGTGGACTCTGAGAAACAAACTGAGGATTTTTGAGGGGGTAAAGGGGGTGGAGTGAGCCTGGTGGTGGGTATTATGGAGGGCATATATTGCATGGAGCACTGGGTGTGGTGTATAAACAATGAATCTTGAAACATTGAAAAAAATAAAATAAAATTAAATTTTAAAAAATTTAAAAAAGAAATAAAAATCACAAAAAGTAAAAAAATAAAAATATATACATACATATACATATACAAATACATATTCAGTTGAACTGCATTTTAAGATGTGAATTTTGAAAGAAAGAAATAAATCCCTTTAAGAAACAGGATGAAAGTAAGCTAGAAGTGGGAAGAGTCAAAGAACAAGGATTTGAAGCAAAATAAATTTTTGTACTAACTTCCTGACCAGAATGAAAATAAGTATAGCATGAAAATTACTCTTCTGATGAGAAAGGGTAAATCGTAGAATTTTTCAAGGACCCTGAGGGGTAACATCTCCTTCTGTCTGTATTCACATACAGTCAGAGGTATCCTCTCTTCTAGTCAAGTCTTGTCTCTTGGAGCAGGACACTTTTTCCTTCATGCAAAAGAGGCAATTAAGCAGAGGGAGAATTACTCATGCAGAAGTGGGAGGTACTTAGTGTTTTTAATTTGCAGTACCAGGTTGCCAGGGGACTGGGACAGAGTGGCACAGATCAACACTGTATCCATTCTGCAGAAGCGCTCAGGGATTGGGGCTCTTCAAACCGACTCCAGATACATGACAGCTCCACTATGGCAAAGATCTGTAACTTGTTCCAAGTAAGAGACAGAGTAGACTGGAGAGAATGAGGCATTCAGTAGGAATGTTGGGATGGAGTCAGAATGTGCAAAGGAACCAGGGCCATTTAGCAACTTCTCCATGTCAATCAGTCAGCTAAGTAGTCCACAATAAATTATATATATAGTTAAAGACTAGTAATAGTGTCTTTGCTTAAAAGGTAGCTTTTGTAAAATTTGACTGCAAAACACTGTGTTAAATGAGTTATATTCCTAATTTTGAGTTCTTAAAATTGCTCTGGGAGATACACATTTTCATCTCTGTTAGACAGATGAGAAAATTGATACTCAACAGCTTGAAGAGACCTGCCCTAAATCACTAAGCAAATAAGAATAGGGACTTGGCGGGGGTTGGGGGGGCACTTGGATAGCTCAGTCCTTAAGCCTCTGCCTTTGGCTCAGGTCATGATCCCAGGGTCCTGGGATCCAGTCCCACATCGAACTCTCTGCTTTGCAGGAAGCCTGCTTCTCCCTCTTCCGCTTCCCCTGCTTGTGTTCCCTCTCTCGCTGTATCTCTGTCAAATAAATAAATAAAATCTTAAAAAAAAAAAAAAAGAATACGGACTGGGATTTGACCCTAGATGTACATATGTGTATCATTATGTATCATTTAACAATGTACCCCAGAGTAAGACTGTAATAACCTTTTTGATAGTGTTCCCTGGATGGTATTTATTTCCAAGATATATGTCTGGTACTAAGAGCTGGACTTATTACAAAAATCACATTCAATTAGTGAATAGGTACCATCAATTCTTTTCCTTTCATACAATTTTTCTAACAGTGCAGTCTTAGAACTTAGGCCTGAGTTATTGAAGCTATAGTTATTGAAAACCTTTGAGAAAAATGGATGAAAGCAAATGGTGAGATGGAATAGAGAATTCATTATCAACTTTTGTATGATGGAAACACAGGGAATAGAGCAGGTGCTCAGAAAATTTAATGAGCACTATTTGAGGTTATGTGATGCTAGAACTTATACCTCAAGAAGAGACAAAAAGAGAGCTCTTATATGGAAACCTTTGAATTGAGAAAACCATCACACATAATACCAAGAAATTTACACTGATAACATACTTGTTTCCCCAGTCTATCCCTATATAGCACACCTGGTAGATCATAAGTTGCTTTAATAATTCCTCTTCTCCCAAATAAAGGTAGTTTGTCTTTGAAAGATAATGATATATGGATAGCATTTTGCAACTATATTTCCTCCTCCCAACTGAGTTGATGGCGTTATTAAAAATGACTAATCAATTGTGGGATCTGCAAGGTGCAGAGAGAATTTGTTTATGGGCAGCTCTTTGGATATAAAGAACAAGTTAACCTGTTACAAGCATGTAGAGTATGTTTCTCCCATCAACTGCATACACACACACACATATGTGTGTGCATATACATGTACACACACACACACACACACACACACACGGCTTCTGTCAGGGCATAATCCTCTGTACTAAGCTAAAAGGATCTTACTCCATCAAGCTCTGACAGGGAACTCTGTTGGGAACTCCAGTTTCATATTCTTCCTTTTAAGATGTTTTCCTTGCAAGGAACTTCTGCCTTGTTACAGCAGATGCAAAGGAAGTGTGCCAGTGGCATTGATCATTTTACATCTCAAGAATGGCTGAAATTGGACCTAGGAGTTGGGCTTAATGCAAGTTAAAGTAATAATATGTTTTCTCTTTTTAATCTACTTTTCTTTTAGTGGGTTATCTTTTGACATCTTTTGTTTTTTAATTTGTTCTACATATTGAAAGTAGTGATCAAGTACATGCTGTACATAATACAGTCTACTTGAGGTTAGTTTGAGCATTAAAGATTAAAGCTAGATTTATATCACAAAGATATGCACTCTCCTTAAACAGGTCCCAGATTATGGACTTGGATATATTTCCATAATTACTTCATATTAAAAAAAAAAAATCATTGCCCAGTCCTTTTCAGAGGCAGTTCAGGAAACTACTAGAACAATATGACTACCTGCTTTCCAGAAACACTGTATTTCAATTTAAAAAAACAAAAAGGGGAAAACATAAGTCATTTATTTGTATATATATATACACGTGTATATATATACTATATATACGTGTATACATATATATGTGTATATATATACACATATATACACGCACACACATATATACACACAGACATATGTATTCATATGTCACAAATAATGTGTGAACATACATATGAACATTTTTATGTACATGATAAGGATAGAGTCAACTCCTCAAAACACTTTTTCATAGATGGAAGTGGGGAAATAGTTGAAAACATGTGTTTGTTGAATTAATTGCAACCTACATAATCCTAACTATTGTCCCCATCTACTCCTCCTACAAAGCACCTACTTCTCTGCAGTGTCCTCTCCCCATCCTATGTCCTAGAACCTCCAGAGAATGTACCTCTCTCAGAAACAACTTCATCCAATAAAGCTGGGGATTGCAGGGGGGCCAGTGGGTAGTGGGGAATTAAAGGCACAGGAAGAAAGAGAGCCTGGTAAATTATTGATTCCCTGGCTTTGGTTAGTTCTAAAACCAGCCTGAACTCTTCAATTCCTTATATGAATCAGTAAGTTTTCAGCTAGTTCATTTTGCTAGCCCTTTTCAATCCTGTATGTGCCACAATATTGCAAAAACTTATCATGTCTCAAACTTTGCTTCTATCCTTTCTTTAGACTGTAGGACCAGAGAAACAGAAAATTCTGCCATCATATTTCTATCACCATAAAGTACATATGCATACAGCCCATGACCACTTCTCTGTCTTATTCAAATCCTCATTATGCTTGACCTCTTGTCAGTATTTGGCAGAGCTGACCATTCCTTGGAAAACATTTCCATATTGTGTTCTAGTTTAAACACTTTCCTTTGCTTTCCTTGATGAGAGATAGAAGCAGAAGAAGGTTCACTTTTAGCTCAGAAGGCTGACCTATAGCCTGCATAGTTTCAATAAGGATTAAATAGGTGCAGTTGTTACTTTCTTAAAGGATCTCATGACTGCCTGTAAATCTCACTGATAGTTAATATCAAACAGAATAAGCATCAGAGAAATCTCGTAGTTTTAGGAGTAGAAATTTGAAGAAAACATTTATGATTTAATACTTCCTGCATGTTCCCTCCCCCTTGAACACTAAGCATATAACCACCAGCTTCATAAAGCAAAAATGCAGCTCTTTCTGCCCAGGGGTCCTGTCCCTGTGCTACTACATAAATAAACTTACTAAGTTGCACTGTAAAACATCTCAAGAATTTCTTCTTGACCAATGCACTCAACTACAACAGTCCTCACTTTCTCTTCTACTTCTTGACAACCCCTATATGTTGGGATCATTGTATGTCCTCTTCTCTATTTATATTCTCACTTTGAGTGATTTCAAAAGATCTAAGGCTTTAATTACTATATGACAAATGCATGTGTTTGTGTCTGACCTTTCCCTTGATCTCCAAATTTGTATGTCCATTTTACTACTTAACATCTCAACTTGGATATATTGTAACCATTTCAGAACTAACCAAGTACAAAACAGACCCAGGATATTTACCAACTCACAAATCCATTTTCTGCTAGCTTTATCCATATAGGTAAATTGTAACATTATTTAATCTTTCATATCAGTGAATTTATCTTTGACTCCTCCCTTATGTTCACTCCATACATCTACCACATGTACAAATCCAAAATGTAGTTGGAATCCAAGTACTTCTCTCCATGTCCAGTGGTATTACCCTGGTCCACAATACCATCATCTCTCACTGGGAATTCTCCAAGAGTCCTCTAACTATTTTGGCCCGTTTTGTTTTGGTTTTCCCAATTATGACTTTTTGCACATATAAGTCAAAATGATCATTTTAAAATGTGAATCACATTACTTCCCTTTTTAGAACACACTAACACTGAACCATGGAATGACAATAAATTAAAAATTTCTTACCTCTGCCTTGAAGAACACATAAGATCTACCAACCAACTCCAAAAAAGAATCAAACCATCCTCTCCAACTTAAGCCACACTGACCTTCTGTGTCTTTAAAAGGGATCGATCTCAATGACAATTTAAGGCCTTTGTTACAACTGTCCCTTCAACCTGAAAAAATCTTTTCCCCAGATTTTAGCTCAAATGCCTCCTTTCATGTCATTAATTCAAGATTTAGCTTTAATATCACTTCTTGACAAAGGATTTTGCTTACATCTTGATTTATGGTAGTCTTTTCTTCTAATAAACTTTATTATATTACTAACATTTACTGGTCTCTAAATACTCAGAGAGTACTCTGAAATTGCATTGTTTTTACTTGTTCACATTTTGTCTCCTTCGTGGACAGTATAAGTTCCATGAAGACAAATATGATCTGTTCATGGCTACATCCCTGGTATCTGCAACCTAATTTTCTACGAGAAGGAGAAAGAGGAGGAAAAATGGAAGAAGAATAAAAAGGAAGGGAGGAGGAAGAGTATAAGAGGGAAGGGGGGGAAGTGGAGAAGAAAGTGAAGAATGTATTAAAACTGAACCTCAACTAAGTTGAGGTTCAGTTTTATTAATTTCTTAGTACATTGTATTAATAAAATTTGTATTAATAAAACTGAACCTCAACTAGGAATTAGCCAAACTCCAGATGTATTTGTAAATTTGGAACCTGAGACACTTGAAACATACTTTTAAATAACTTACAGGATGCACCAGAACAGGAGTGAGAGATGTAGGGGTATTAATCTGCCAGTTTACAATAGTTTTCAGACTTTGTTGGGCAAGTGTTATCAGCAAATGATGTTGCAGCAATTGGAGCATAGGCCCCTAAAATGAACATTTACCTAAACCTTACACCTTAAAAGAGAGCATTAAGTCCAAAGGATCACAGTTTTAAACATAATAGGTAAAACTATCAAATTTTTAATTAAAAAAATAGGGGGAAGTCTTAAGTCTCTAGGGCAAGCAAAGAGATTTTAGCCTTGAAAACAAACACACAATTCATAAAAGAACAAAAATCAATAGATTAGACCTCACCAAATTTAAAAGCTTTTCCCTGTTAAAGACCTTGTAAAGAGGATGAAAAAACAAGCCACAGACTGAGAGATAATAGTGGTAAAGCACATATCCATAAAAAGTTCGGCATCTAGAATATATAAAAAACTCTAAAAACCTAACAATATAAAGACAAAAACAAAAACAAAAAGAACAATATAACTGTAAAATAGGCAAAAGATATAGAGTCAGTTCACCAAAGAGGTTATATAGATGGCAAAAAAGCACATGGGAGAATATTCAGTGTCATTAGCTGTTAGTGAAATGCAAATTAAAACCACAGTCAGTTAACACTACATATCTTAATGAATACTATTTTTTTGAAATGATAATACCAAATGCTGGCAGTGATATAGAAAAACTGACCATTCAGACATGCTAATCAAAAATGTAAAATGGTAGAACTACTCTGAAAAGGATCATAGCAGTTCAGTTTCTTAGGAAACTTGTGCTTACCATATGATCCAGTAGTTGTACTTTTGGGTATTTATTCTAGAGAAATGGAAACTTATGATCATACAAAAGCCTATACATGAACATTCACAGCCTTATTTGTAGTGATTCAAACCTGGAATTAATCCAAATGTCCTCTAGTAGATGAACAGGTAAATAAACTGTGGTACCTTCATATAATTGAAAGCTACTCATCAAAAAGAGAATGAACCATTGACACATTCAACAACTTGATTGAACCTCACACATACTGAGTGAAAAGAGCCAATTTCAGAATGTCCCAGACTGTAAGATTCCATTTGTACAGTTATTGAAATAACAAAATGATAGAGATGGAGGAGATATCCGTGGTTGTCAGGGTTAGAAAGGCTGCAGGGAGGGGATGATTATGAATATAAATGGGAAGCATACAGAATTGTATGTGGATTATAGTGGTGGCTATGGGAAATCTACACATGAGATAAAACTGCATAAAACCACACATACACATACACACACACATAAATGAGTGTGTGTACAATGGGTGATGCCTGAATATGTTCCTTGTATTGTACTAGTGTCAACTTCATGACTTTAATGTTATACAGTAGTTGTGCAGTGTTAATACTGAAGGAAACTGGATGAATGAAAAACATCTGTGAAGTTACAGTTATTCAAAAATAAAAAGTTTAAGAAAATCACCTAAGAATCTTTTTAGAACCCAAGACCAGGCCTTATCTCAGATCGACTAACTCAGAATCTCTAGGTGTGGAATCCAGTAGTACATTGAAAGAGCCTAAGGGATTCCAATAAACAGCTAACATTAAGAACCACCATTTCAAAGCAGTGGCTTTCAGGGTGTGATCCCAAAATCAGAAGCAAAACCTTACTTGAAAATTTGTTAGTCATGCAAATTCTCAGGTCCAGTCCTACACCTACTGGTTCAGAAATTCTGCGCAAGCTATTTTAACAAAACTTCTAGGCCATTCTGACTTAACACTGTACCCAATAGGATACCCACGAGCCACATACAGCTATCAAACACTTGAAATGTGGTTAGTGACACATGTTGAAATGATAATATTTTTGATATATTAGGTGAAATAAAAGGTATTAATAAAATGAATTTCAGTATTTATTTAAAATTCTTTCCAGCTCTATTGAGGTATATCTGACATATAACATTGTATAAGTTTAAGGTATACAAGATGATTTGATATACTTACTGCAAAAGGATTACCATAGGTTTAGTTAACATATTCATCACTTCACAAAATTACTTTTTTTTTTTTTTTTTTTGCTTTGTGTTGAGATCACTTAAGATGAACTCTCTTGGGGCGCCTGGGTGGCTCAGTGGGTTAAGCCTCTGCCTTCAGCTCGGGTCATGATCTCAGGGTTCTGCGATCGAGCCCCACATTGGGCTCTCTGCTCAGTGGGGAGCCTGCTTCCCCCTCTCTCTCTGCCTGCCTCTCTGCCTACTTGTGATCTCGCTCTGTCAAATAAATAAAATCTTTAAAAAAAAAAAAAGAAGTATCTTATAAGATGTACTCTCTTAACAACTTCCCGGTATACAGTACAGTATTGTTAACTATAGTCATTATGCTATACATTAGCTCCCCAGAACATATTCATCTTATAACTGGAACTTTATTAACCTTTGAGCAACATCTTCTCTAGCCTATTTCCTTTTAATACTTTTAATGTGGCTACTACAAAATTTTAAATTACATATGGCTTACATTATATGTCTATTCAACAGCACTGCTTTAGAACCATTATTTTTTTAGCTCCAGATATATAATAGAATCACCCAAAAAGCTTAAAAAAAAAATACTAATGTCTATACCCTACACTAGATTAGATCAAATTCCTTACAATGGGGCTCTGGTGTTGATGATTTGGGGGAAAAAGAAAAAAAGCTTCCTAGATGAAGCTTCTTGGATGAAAGTATAAAAATCATTGATCTAAATTTGGCTTCTGATTTTTTTTCAGTTTGGATTCCTTCAACAATTAGATTTGGGAAACTAACCACCCTCTCCCGCCCCAAGAAAATAAACATTTACACACAATTTGCATACATCTTCAAGGTATTTCTGCTCATCACATAAAGAATTGCTTTATAGCTCTTATATAACTTCCTTTTAAGAAACTTGTGTTTTAAGGAATAATGCTTTTTCATGTTCTTTGTCATCATATTTCATTTCTAAGTAGGTAAACTGGAGGATTTTTTAGATCTTCCTGAACTCTCAGAGATGATTTTTTTTATATACTAAGCATGTATAAAGAAAGTTTATTTTGCCTAATTCTGCCTTATTTTCATAATAATGGTTTGCTATAGTTTAATAGTTATAGCTCTCTTTAAAAATGAATATATATCCTCTGATATGTTGTTCCCTCTCTTGAATTTTATATATAAGCTACTCTAATGCTCTTCACAGATTTGAATTGTTACTACCAGTGGCATTGCCAAAAATCTTGTCTCCAAGTAATCTAAACTGTAGGAAATGTCCTCATAAAACACATAGCTTTTTAAAGCTAATTATAAAACACAAGGTCAAACTAACTGAAAACCTTTCATTTATTTAACAATTAAGTACCTGGCATAAATGTATAGGCACTGTTCTAGGCACAAGGGAAATGGAATTTTAAAATCCACTCTCCTTACGAATCCTTATTCTAGTTTGGAGAGAAGGACAATGTACAAGGTAAGTAAAGCTATAATATATTGAGACATGATAAAATCTGGAGAAAGGACTAAAGGGATAGAGAAACCCAAGGGAAATCTTTGTGAGAAGAGACAATTGAGTAAAACTGTAGGAAGTGAAGGAATGATTTATGTAAATGTCTAGAGAAATTACATACATTCCAGGCAGAGGACATAGGGAATTTGAATGTCCAGATGTTGAAGACTGCCTGACCTATTAGAAAAGCAAAAAGTCAGTGTTATGGAAAAAATGAGAAGAAGGGAAAGGGACAAGACAGGGGAATCAGATGGGTCCTAGTTTGGTGGGACCGTTAAGGCCATTAATGAACTTGATTTTTACCACTAAGTGACATGGGAGCCAGTGGAGAATTTCCAGTGGAGGAGTGGTTTGTTGTGATACATGTTTTTAAAAGGATCCCACAGGGCACCTGGGTAGTTCAGTGGTTAAGCCTCCAACTCTTAGATTTCAGCTGAGGTCATAAGCTCAGAGTCGTGAGATAGAGCCCCACCGGCATGATCTGTGTAGAATCTGCTTCAGATTCTCTCTCTCCCTCTGTTCCTTCCCTGCTCATGTTCTCTCTCTCTCAAAATAAAATAAATAAAATAAAATAGAATAGAAGAGAATAAAATAAAATAAAATAAAATAATAAAATAAAATAAAATAAAAATTTTAAACAAATAAACAGAAGGATCCACAAACAGTTTTGGAATGGTGCGTTGATTACTTGCCCACCAAAAACAGTCCTGGCGCCAGCTCCTGGAGTTCTCCTTGGCCTCTCCTTGCCATCCTAGAATCTGCCTGAAAGGAGGGCAGTCCTGAGGAGAGTGGCAGGGTTTGGGGGACTATGCTAACTCTACCCCCCCCAAAACAGACATGGAAGACTTTGATCTCATTAAAGAGCAATGGTAAACAAACAGACAGACAAATAAATAATAAAGTAAAAGGTTCCTCTGGCAGGTGTTCTTTCAGTGAATGGACTGAGGGTATGAGCAAAACCAGAAGCACAGAGCTCAGTTAAAAGAACAATACAAAATTATAGGGGACAGGTAATGCATTTTAAACTTAAATACTGTATTTTATATCTAAATTTCCAAGTTACCTTAATCACTTCATTTATAATCACTTTATACCTGTGCTCTGTCCCAGGCTGCACAACACAGGAAAGGGAAGAACTGGAAGCAGATGGAGTGCATGGCTCCTGGATCCTTTTTCTCTTAGAAACAGCTGATGGACATGCCTTTAAAAGCTTTTCAATCTTTCTCATGATTCATAATATCATTCACGGCACTGCTTGCTACTTCTTAGCCAGTGAAATGGGAAGAAGAGTTTGGGCAGAAGAAACATTTGTGGGCTTGTCTAAAGTAAGCAATATATTTTCCAAGAATGAGAGTAAACTTAAAATGGATAATAACTAGATCTTGTATCAAAATAGAGAGAAAGATTTTTGAATTCCTATTAATAAAATTGGGATCTTCATAGAGCTGTATGTGATGGCATCAGATTTTAAATAGCACATTTCCTTTCTTGTTCTTATCAAAACAGATAAATACGCAGATTCCGTACTAGCATGATTTCTTTGACAATAAAATTTCCTTTAAAACTTAACAGGATCTTCTACACATATAGTCATAGACCGGATTTATGACCAAAGCTCTATTGCAATACAATGTAGAAAAGTGGGTCTTCCGAAAAATGATGCTGGGTTCACTGGACAGTCTACAGAAAAAAAAAAAAAAAAAATGCATCCTGATCCCTACCTCCCACCATAAACAAAATCAATTCCAGGTAGATTGAAGATCCGAATGTAAAAAGTAAAACAATACTTATTTTAGAGGAAAACAGAAATAAATATCTTTGTGACCTTGGATTAGGCAAAGAGTTCTTGAACAGAATGTAAGATTACCAATCACAGAAGAAAATAATGAGTAATTAAACCATTAAAATAAAGAATTTCAGGGGGATGTGTATTTGGCTCAGTTGGTAGATTATGTGACTCTTGGTATTGGGGTTATGAGTTCAAGCCCGATGTTGGGTATAGAGCTAACTTAAAAAAAAAAAAAAAGTATTCTTCCTTTCTGATTGCTGAATAATATTCCATTGTATATATGAACCACATCTTCTTTATTCATTCATCTGTTGAAGGACATGTCAGCTCCTTCCACAGTTTGGCTGCTGTGGACATTGCTGCTATGGATATTGGGGTGCAGGTGCCCCTTCTTTTCACTACATCTGTATCTTGGGGATAAATACCTAGTAGTGCAATTGTTCATATATACAATGGAATATTACTCAGCCATCAGAAAGGATGAATACCTACCGTTTGCATTGACAAGGATGGAACTGGAGGGAATTATGCTAAGTGAAATAAGTCAAGCAGAGACAGACAATTATCATATGATCTCACTCATATGTGGAACAAAGGAATAGCACAGAGGACCATAGGGGAAAGGAGGGAAAACTGAATGGGAAGAAATCAGAGAGGGAGACAATCCACGAGAGACTCTGAACTCTGGGAAAGAAACTGAGGGTTTCAGAAGGGAGAGAGAGGGGAGGATGGGGTAACCAGGTGATGGGTATTGAGGAGGGCACATATTGTGATGAGCACTGGGTATTATATATAACTAATGAATTGCTGAACACATCAAAAACTAACGGTGTACTTTATGTTGGCTAACCGAACATAATTTAAAAAAAAGTAAAATGAAAAACATTTTATCAAAAGATATCATGAACCAAATGGAAGGTAAACCACAAAGTGTGACAAGACTTATATATCTGACAAAGGAGGCCTATCTATATATGTGAAAAATTCCTACAATCTCTAACAAAAAGACAACTCAGAATAAAAGGACAGTTTTTAACAGACCCTTCATGAATTATGATATTCTGAAGGGCATTAAACATATAAAGGTATACTCAACTTCATTAGTCATCAGATAAATTAATATTAAAACCACAGTATGATATCACTACATAGAATGGGTAAAATATAAATATGGAAAATATTAAGTGTTGGTTATTACATGGAGCAACTGAACCCTATTACCTAGGTGATTTGATAGATGTACTGTAGAAAGACAAATTACCCTAAGCATTTTAAGTTGAAGAGAATTAATTTGGAAATTAGGTGCCTACCACAATTTGTGAAAGTTCTTGCATTAGTTTTATATAATTGCATAATAAGTTAGCCTGGAAGTCATCTGCTTACCACAACCAATATTTATTACCCCAGTTCCTATGGGTTAGGAATCCAGTACCACTTGTTTAGATCCTCTGGCTGGGGTCTCTCACGGGCTGCAGTCAAAGTGTCAGCTGGGATTGTGGTTGTCTTAAGTCACAATTCAGGAAGGATGCGCTGCCTAACTCACACATAAGGCTATTTTTTGGCATCATAAGATCTACCTTCAAGATCATTTAAATCAAATTTCTTCAGCTTAAAATGTTTAGAGTAGTTTCTGTTTCCTCAGTAAACTATAACTTACACACATCCTGCTCTTTACATATTATCTCCGCTGTGTGAAATTTCCTTTCCCATATCACCTTTGTTTATCTGACCAGGTCTTCTGTGCAACCTCAAATCAATCTAAAATGCCAGTCCCTTCTAGAATGCTCTGCCAGTCTGATTTACCGCTGTGCATACATCTAACAGACCACCTCTGTCATTAAAATGCACTATCTGTTAATTGTGTATATTTCTGTCATGTACCATCAGGGAGACCATTTCCTATTTATTTTTGCATACCAGTAGCTAGCCAAATGCTGATGGATAGAATGTGCTTTGTAAAGTGTGATGAATGAAGGGAAGAGACAAATTAAAGAAGAAAGGAGCAAAGGAGGGAGTAAGAAAAGACAAAAGGAGGAGATAGCAAAAGGAAGAGGTAACTCTAAAAACCAGGCCTTATTCTTCTAAGTATAGTCATTACAATATGATGTTTTATAATCTGAGGGATAGCACATTCTATGCTCTGTGCTGAGCGTGGAGCCTGCTTAAGATTCTCTCTCTTCTCCATCCACGCCCCCCCATAATAACAAATAAAATAAAATTTAAAAAAAATTTAAATGGGTGAATTTAAAAATATTCATTATATTTTGAGATATTTGAATACATAGAACTCTAACATCAATCCTAAGTTCGTAACTGCATTTTTTTTTCTTTTTCATTCAGTATCTTTACCATCTTGTTGTATAGCCTTGGGAACAAGTATAACCAACTGAGTCACAGCTGTTATTTTGTAAAATGGATACAACTACTTTTTATCTAAAAGGTGATGATCTACTGGACAGTTTCCTAAAAGTATCTGGGGACATGCCTGTTAATGTAGTATATCTTTATTTAAATTTAGAAGGTAATTATTTCTTCAAAAGTTTAATTCAAAAATATATGTAAATATAAATTGTTAAAATAAAGACAGAGATGTGGTAGTATAGAAACATTAAATCCAAGTTGAGATCTGAAAGTACTCTCATAAGGGGTCCTGTCCTGTTTATTGGAATGCAGGATAATTTATTCTGTGTTTGTACTTGTGAGGTAGATAAAGGAGGTTTTGTCTTTTATGGTTCTAATCTAACCTTAAATGAGGCAACCTTCTGCCATATTTTTCACATCCTTAGTTTTACAGACTTTGCCACCAGAGCCTGACTGTTAAAAGACTGACAAGAGAGTGACTATCAGATATTAAAATAATTAAACTGAGATTGACCTCGGTCATTTCATCAATCTAAAATCAACTGGAGAATGTGCCAGGTTAACTCTATAGCTTTAGCTAAAGCAATGCATCTATAAAACCAAACAATGATAATCATAACCCCACAGAATTTGAGATGGAGTGTAAATTTTCATGAAAATTTTCTATCTAATCTGAGTGCAGAGAGGGGAAAATGAAACAACCTTGGATAAGTCAGATGATAATATTGTACTGTACGTTGAATCATCTTACAGTTTATGGTCAACAATGTGATTATGAAGACATCATCACTGTTGACATGGCTGAAATCAACACTGAGAAAAACTGGCAAGTTACCTATTTCTCTAAACATATTTTCTTGATTCTAAAAGGAAATATGAGTCACAAAGGAATCCTGCTAATGATACTTGGTCTCTTTAGTACAGGACTAAGCCTTATTCACCTGCATGTGCTCCTTTGTGCTTTCCTAAATATTTAATAAATACTTGAAAATCCTATTATTTAAGTAAGCTGGAAGCCCAATGTGGAGCTTGAACGCACAACCCCAAGATCAGGAGTTCCATGCTCCACCAACAGAGCCAGCCAGGTGCCCCCCAAATCCCATTTTTTTTTAAACTGAGATTTTTTGTTAGTATTCTTTTTCTGAGATATTATGCTACTTAGATTATGAATCTGTAATCAGTTCAATCCACGTCATTAGGAAGAAATATAGTCATGTATCTCTTTTAAGTTGGCTTATCCAACTGAAGAGGAAATCTAGCACCTCTTTCTTGAGACTTTCTCATCTCTAGAACTGTCTAAGAACTCCTAGAGGTGCACTCAGTTCAAAGGGATCAGATTTTTTCTAAATGAATGGTATGTTCGGTACATTTTGTTTTTTATTTTCATCACTGCTATACTGTATAACTTTTGAAATCTGACTTTACAGAGAATAGCTAGTCATACCCTACTCTATAGATCCCTTCTCAGCTTGTTATCCCACATTTGAGCTACAATGGTATAGTTCTTTTAGTTCATACTTACATAATTAGAACAAACACTGTATCTGGGTTGCTGGGTTCAGAGGGCTTTTGAACTTCAGGAATATGTCTTCACCTAGCAAATATTAAGCCTAGAATTCTCTTTCCCTCACAATGAGTGCTCGTTTGAGGTACTCCCGATCATTTCATTTTTAGTTAGAACCATCCCAATATTTAAGAGCTTCTAATATTGTTGAAACGCAACAATTGGGATTGGGTTAGGGACTTATGATACCTCTCCTCCTAGGAGGATCATTGTCTCATACAAATTTGTCCACTTTCTCCACAGAACAAAACTGAATTTCAAGTCAAGGTGTTAGTATAAGGCACCACATTTGGCAGACTACAGAATTTCAACCTTAGTGTGGAGAGTCCCACAGTTGCATGATTTAATAGTTTGGGGATACTATTCATGTATTTTTTCTCTCTTAACATAAAAACTCCTATTTCTAAATTACTTTGATACATAAAAATTCCTACTGTTTGGAACTTTTCTTAGACCTTCTTGAGAGTAGCCAGGCAAATTCTGATAGAATTTCATTTTTAGTATTAACCATGGCAGAAGGCTATGGTAAGAAGTAGTCTCTAAAATTCTCCTCAAGCTAGAGAGTTCTAAGAACTTCATGGGATCCTTAAAACTCAGTACCATCAAGTTTGAGAGAATACTCAATCCCGGCCTGGTCCTATTTCCTAGATAAAGAACTCTGGGGAGTTAAGTGGGTGGAATATAAAAAAGAGTATCTGAGGTCGATCTAGAGACTCAGAGTTCCTCAGATATTTAAAAAACTGGACAGAGCCTTTCTGCAATATAATTCACTTTCTAAGGTACTTTTGGAGCCCCTTCAGTTAACTTGGTCTCGATAGACTGAAATAGGTCAGACCATCTCACAAATTTTTACGAAGGCCTTTAGTAAGCTGGCACAGGTACAAAGAGAGTAAGAAACTTAAAAGCGCCAATGGGGCAAATATATATTAATTATATACTTCTATATAGTTATATAGATAAAAGTACATATAATTATATATTTAATTTCATAATTACCTCATCTTTATTCTGTGTAGACTTGATTGGCCCAACACCCAGAGATCCTGGTGCCCCCTGGTGGTCACTGAATCATCACAGCTCTCCTTGACACCTAAAATCCAAGGGTTTTAAGAGCTAAAACACTGCAAGATAAGAAACAATGAAAGCATGCAGAAGTACTTTGCATAATTTAAGCTAGTTCTTCCTATCAGTGCTGGTGACTTATGGCAAAATGAAATATAACTAATGGACAGGAAGAACCTCTGCAGGCAAAATCAAATTTAAAAATAATAAATTCTTCTTGAGAGTATTGTACAAGGGTTACGTGATTATGAGGATAATGTGCCATTTTCTCTGCTATATTTAGCAGTTCTTTCAATATTAGTCACATAGTAAAAGTTATTTGACTCAACACTTTTGAATATTATAAATGATTAGAAAATTTCCAAGTGACACTTTAGCAACATTCAACTGGACTCTTACAATTTTGATATAATTTTTTTTATCTGTTAAGAGGTCTTGAATTAACTCAGTAATTGCAGTTAGAGAATTATATTTGTTGTTTTCATAACAGTATCAATTTATCTGCTTACAAATATAGGTAAACTTTCATAAAGTCACAAAATATAATCTTGACTTATAATTTGATTCTTGACCTCTGACTTCCTATATACTGTCGACTAAATCTGAGGCTTAGAAGAATAGGTGAAATTATGACTATGTATTTTATGAGCCTAGTTTATGTACATTTTTTATACTGGACTGCAAATAAATATTTTATATACACCGCATAAACCATGCTAATGTAAATATGTAAATGATTTCTTGCACAGTGGAAAGATTGTTTACATTTTGACTGAAATTACAAATAGAGAACCCAATTTTCTGTAATATCTATTAACTGAGACATAATGTTTCTTTTCTGTTTATAATCAGTTTCTTCTGCACAGTACCTTTTCTAATTCAGTTTAAATTACCTCTTTTTCTGTGATGAACTTGCATTTTCACATTTACCAGCTGTGAATGCATTTAGACAGTAAGTGCAAAAGTAGTAGTTCAGAAAGAGCCCTTTGATTTCATTGTTGTTAACTAGTTTGGCAACCTTGGATTTGTAACATACTGCAGTCTCAGATTGTACTTTATCCTCTGAAGGCCTGTTTACTATACGCACGTGCGCATGCACGCACGCACACACACACACACACACACACACACACACGCATAATGGAACTTGAAAATTCAAGGAACTTATTCCCTGAAGTCATTATAATTTACTCCTCAGTTACTATTTCTTCCTTAAAATTATAGAATATCTGCCAAAGATAAACAGTGAGGTGAATATTATTATTGAAGGATGTTAAAAGGAGATGACAGCTGTACCCTCACTTGGAATGTGTCTTGAATGTACATTTATTTTCATATATGTAAAGTTATGTGTGATTATTAATAATTAAATAAAAATAACACGGTGCAGGAAAGTTGGGTATATCTTCTTTTCATCTGATCATAGATGTTTTTCATCTTTCTACTATACATTTATAAAAGATGTTTCAAAAGAGGGGATATGAGCCTAGTTGGAAATGTTAAATTTTATCTCTATTATTTCCATTTATTTAAAATTAGCTAAATATATGTAGGCTACTCTATCAAATTCACTGCACAATGAATACATAAAAATTTTAAAAATAGTTTTCAGAATTTCTGCTTTGGCTCACACGTGTTGGTTGTATATACCATTTGATATAGCTCTGGAAAATCATTTCTTTTCTAACTAATTTTATACACACACACACACACACACACACACACACACGCACATTTACTTTTCTAGAATTTGTTATACAGATAATCATATATTTGATTCAAAAATCATAGATATAAAAATCATAGACATGAAGCTAAAATAAACTATTTTTAAGGTGATAGAATGAAATTCATTATTAAGTGTTATTTTAAAATATGAAAGTTTTGTGAACTGATTATTTTTTATTTCAAGGGCTTCATGTAAATAGGTTTATGTGTTTTTCTGTTAGCCAAATACCTTCTATTAACAATTTATATACTAAAATACGTGCCGTATAATACCGCACAATGAACGTTCTTTTGTTGACTAAGTCATTCACTTTGATTTAAATGTTATGACTTCTTTACCAATATACCTAGATACAAAAGAAAGAAGGTTGGTAAATCTAAAAATGAGTATCACTAAGCAGTTCTGCTGGGAAAACTGTCAGCAGCCTGGCACATGTGCATTTAATGTGAAACCTCTTGTCTCTAAAAATAAAAGCAAGGCTGCACATGCCCCTATGTCTGATAGACAGAAGGGACACAATAAGGGGACTCCCTATACCACCTACACTCATCAGAGTGAAGGATGTTACTTCTTTGGTTTCCTGGTTTAATGGAAAGTTATTCGTATTCACATCACTGAGTATTAGTCATTCAATAGATGAAAGGAATATTTTAAACTTTAAAGGCTACCTTCGTGTCATTGTAAGTAGTGGGGATGAGACCCTGGAGAAAGTGCTGAAATCCTGTAGAATTATTTTAACTATAGAAGTGGTTTAATATTTGTGAGTTTGTGGTTCTGAGATTAATAGTTTTATAGTATATGTGTGGAGATTTATGTTTTTAATTATGTTTTACCTTACAATTTTTACTCTAAAATATCTGTTTGTGTAAATACCACTTGCTTTTCTCTGAACAAGTGCTCTCTACATTTTTTTTTGTTTGTTTCTTTTCAAGGTTAATCTATTAAGCGTTTACATTTTCTATGCATGCTGTAAAGGGCACTTAAAATGCTTTTAGATATAATTTCTAAAATATTTAATAGGCATAATGTCTAGAAACAAGTAACATTTTAAAAAAATAAACTACAGAAGCAAAGAGAGGTTAGAGAAAGATCCCATTTCTTTCTTCTTTGTAATTGCATTAAGCAAGTTAAAACTGCAAGAGACAATTTATTATAAAATAAAACTTAAATATCTCGGAATCTGTCATCTCTGAGAAGTCTTTGCTACAAATACCAGAAGCAACTCAATTTATATTTCTATACAGAAATGATAGGAAAAAGTTTGGAGTTTTAGGTGAGATCAAACTTTGTGCCTATTATAAATAAAGACAAATCATGAATGAGATTTTTTTTTTTAAAGGGAGAAATATAGGACAAGAAGAACACGGAGCTCATCTTAAACGTGATTAAGTTACTCTGCCCTAACCTTTGAAATTGGTGATTTCGCAATTAAGGTTTTAAAGTTCTTCCTCTTATTACATTACCCTCCTCTTGAATTGCAGTGTCCAAAACTGCCTAACGGTAAACGGATTTCTCTACGCAGTCGTTCTTGCTATTTTAGTTGGATGAATTCAACTGGAGATGTTGGTTATACTTTTTATTCTTCGTTTCCTTTGAAAGCCTGAATAATAATAATTATACAATTGAGTAATTATTGGAATGTAACGGTTTGCAAAAAAGGTCTTGCTTTATGAATTTAAGGCGCGGTAACATTCTTTAAAATTAAGTGTAATTTATGCAGCGAAATGGGAAACGTTCAAATTGGGGCAATCCAAGGAAAACCTCAAAAAAATATTAAAACATATAAGAAAAGTGATACGGAACCTTCTGAACGTTCTCTCTTCGTGTCCTACTTCCCCAACAAACTATTGTGAGATGATAGGGCGGGGTGAGGAGGGCATCTAAAAAACAAAAGACTTCCTTTCTCCACTCCCTTTTCCTCTGTTTCTTTTGCCAGAGCTTGTTGCAAACTCTTGGAAACATTGTTTGAACATAATACATTTGGATACTTTTATTCTTCCGGAGACTGCGCTGGGTGGTGCCTAGAGCTGACTTCTGTTGAGTAACAGAAAAAAAAAGAAAAGTAGAAATCTTTCAAGAAATGAAAAGAACAAAGTTACCCGACCCGCGGAGGTTTTGAGTAACAAAAAAGTAAAAGGCACTTTACTTAATTAAAGACAGCTTATTTCACTTTCCTGGCTCCATGTTCGGTACCTGAGAGATGGCCTGCATTGCCTCTGGTTTCTAAAAGACCACGAGGAGTACCGCTATATATACACAATACTCTAAGTTGGGAGCGTTATTCTCGGATTGATTCTGCTCCACGAAAGCTGCGGTTGCTAAAAGCCGAGCGTCCACAGCAGCACGCACCTCGGCTACCGTCCGCGTCCTCCCTTTCCGAGCATCTAGCGAAAGCTGGGAGCTCGGAATCTGGAGGGAATCCTGGACCCGCAACCTGACTCCGCTCGCCGCCGATTGGCCCGCGCCCCGAAACCCGCCCCCGCGGCCGGGGCGGCCTTTTCACCGGGACCCGCCCCTCGGCCCTGGGAATCGCCGCCTGGCAGGCCGGCTGTGCTTGCCAGTCAGCTCGAGTGGCGGAGGCTCTCTGCTCGGAGCCCCGCCCCCTCCACCCTAATTGATATTATTGGAGTGTGGAGCAAGCGGCCGGTCTGCAGTCGGAGACTTGCAGGCAGCAAACACGGTGCGAACGAACAGGAGGGGGAAAAAATAAAAAAAGCTAAACGTGGAGCAGCCGGCCGGAGGCCGAGCAGGGGAATCGATACGAAAAGCGCAATAAAAAAGAACCCACTTCGGAGCAAACAGCATTTAAAAAGCTACGACTCCACTGAAACCTAAAATAAAACCTGCTCATGCACCATGGTTTTTCAAACTCGGCACCCTTCATGGATTATTTTATGCTACATCTGGCTGCTCCGCTTTGCACACACCGGGGAGGCGCAGGCTGCAAAGGAAGGTAAGGTGATGGGAACGCAAAGTTTGTTCTGAGTTATTTATTTAGCGGTCTACCTGCACAAGCCGGCTCGTCCGCGGGGCTGCCGGCCGCGCCTCCGGCGCGGGGCGACCCTCCCCCGTCGGCTCCCCGCCCCCTCACCGCTCCCGCTGCTCCCGGCAGGCTGGCGGCAAGCTGGGCTACTCCGAACCGCCTTCAGCCTGGTGCCCGGGGCCGTCCGCCCGACGGGAGCGGGATTTCTGGCGCGGCCAGTCCAGAGGGCGTGAGCAGCAACGGAGAGCGGCGGGGCGGAGTGGGGTGGTGGGCGGCGGGGGGGGTGATGACCAGCGAGCTCTTTCTCTAGGCTAGCAGGCGGGTCAGATCTCTTCCTCTAGCCCTCTCTTCCTCCTCTCGGTGTTCGCCTCTGGTGGGGTAAGCTGCGGCCGGAGTTAGTCGGAGACTGGGGAGTGCAGCTTCTAGTGTCCTGGCCAGCCCGTCGGCGAGCGGCTGGTGTCCCGAGCCTTCCCAGAGGGGCCGTGACATGTGTGAGCTCCAAACGCTCGGGTTACTAATGAAGTGCTCACTGCGTCGGAGGAGGAGGCGCGGGCCTGCGGTTGGCGCTCGGCCGCCGGCGCGGAACAATAACGCCGCGGAGGTGAAGCGAGGAAGCGGTGCGCGCTCCGCGGCGGGGACGTCTCCATTCAGCGCGCGCCGCGCGTGGGTCCCGCGGGCCGCGCGGACAGCGGGAGTCCAGCTGGCCTGGCCGGCCGGGGAGGCAGGGGGCGGGCTGGGGCTGTGGAAGTGGTAACGAGACGCCGCCTCGGCGACTACAAGTCCCCAAACATCTGCCCGGCAGTTGAGTCCGAGTGGTCAGACCTTGCGAAGGACCTGGATCCTGAAAGCTACCTCTGGATGAAGAGAAGAGGTTTCATTTGGGCGGCCAGATACGCCTGTCTATGGTTATCATTATTATTATTTCTTCTCCTTTGAACCACTGACAAGGTAAAATACCTTTCGGTGCCTGTAGTTGGAGCTGGGGAAAAATAAATCCTCTCAATGGAAATGTCTTGCTTCTTGAGCAATGTCACAACCCCCCCCCCCCGCCCCGTTGTCTTCCAGACTGTAAATCTAACGTTGATTTCCCGATACTTAAAAGCAGAATCCCAATAATTAATTGTTCCTGAAGTATGGAGAACGGAGGAATCTGTTACCAGATTTAGGTCATGATGGTGATGTGGGGCGGGGGGGAGGGGTTGTGTTCGATACTGATTCTCGCTTCATGTCGCCCTAAAAACTTAAGTGATTTAGTGTTTTTTTTCCATTCTCTTCGTGCACCCCTCGTCTTTCACTCAAACCACACCCCCCCTAACCCAACGCCACGTCCTACTTCTTGAGCCAGCCTGACCTTCTGATCCCAGTTTCCACATCTGCAACCCGTGTTGACGCTGAACCCATTCAGAGAAATTTTCAGAGAAAACCATGACTCCGAGCTGTCGGTTACGCGTTAGCATATGAACCAACGTCGGCCCAAAACACACACCCATACACACCAAAATGCACGTTTCTACGCGCATGACACTACCGATTAGGAACATTCAATCCTGGAACCTTGTACTGATTGCTCCGGAAAAGCGCGACCCGAGGAAAAGTTTGCACTGCTGCGGCGAAGCCGGGCGCGCAAGCTCACGCAGACCCGGCAGGAGTTTGAGCTATAAATAACTGCATCACTAGGGGGAGAGGTTCCTGCAGCCAGAATGTCTCGCTCGCTTGCTTTTCTCTTCTGGGTGCAAGATACGTGAAGAGGATTCTGATTCTAGGAGGCTGAATTCTATAAATGCAGAAGTGAGATGTTTAAAAGGTGGGCGGGAGGGCGAATGAGCCCCGCTTCTCAGAGGCGACGCTCCCAGCGCGCAGCGGCGATCAAGAGCTCGGTTCTAGGAGCTAGCAAGCCCCGAGGGGCACCCCGGCTCCCAGGAGCGAGCGCTGGGTACCACCTTTCGCAGGTGCCAGGCCTCCCGGGGTGGCCGGGAGTGGATGGAGGAAAATGAGGGACCTTCTTCCTCTACTTTCCTCATAGGTGTTCTCTCGGGAGGTCAGTTCCCGCTACGGGGAGCGCCTGTATAAGTCAGAGTCTGACGCTTAGAGGCGAAGTACAGCTGTTGTTTTTCCTCTTCCTAAATGCCGCCACCGCCTTTCCCTCAAAGGAGACGCTTCCCGAAAGCCTCTCTCCTCCTCCTGGCTCCTTCTAGAGCTAGGGCGCCACTAGCTCCCTGGAGTGTCCAGGTCTGGCGGAGTGCGTAATGGATGCTCGGCGCGGCGGGCGCGCCCGTCTGGCAGCCCCTGCCCCGCCCCGCCCCGCCAAGGGCCCCGCCCCGGCCCCGGCCGCAGCCGCTGCTCCTGCGGCCTTTGGCTGGCTTGGCCCGGGAGCGCCGGCATCTTGCTCCTGGCCCTTACCCCCGCGCGGCAGGGCGCGGAGTCCCGGAACCCCGGCCTGTGCGCCCCAGGTCCTAGTTGGCCTCGGGCTACGCCTCGGTGGGCGTGAAGGGAGGATGGCGCTCCGCGCGCTGAGCGGGAAGGCAAAAGCGCGCACTTGGGGGTTTATCCGGAGAGCGGACAAGGAGACACAGTGATCACTTTAGAGCTGCTTCTGGTTAAACGCCCAGGAGTTGGTTTCTGTTTTTTTTTATGTTAGTTTGTTTCTCTCTTAACTTGTTTGCTATCACCACCCCTGCGCGATCCCTGGTTCCCACCGTAGGCAGTGCTGAGGGGTAACAAGGCAGTAAACAATCATCATATTGCTTGTTTCACTCTTCAAAATGACTCGCAGGTCACCTGGGTTTAAAATCCACTTGTCTCTTGTCAGTGCAGAAGACAAAAATGATAGTAATAATAAATCATCTCAAAAGGAACCTGGAACCCATGTTGTTTCTTTGTGCTTACTCTCTATTGTTGAGGACAAAACCAAAACAAACTTTAAACATTACTTTATATAAATTCACTAGTCCAACGATTTAGTGATGTTTCCAGTGCGAAATACAACTTGGTATTTTGAAAGTGTGCATTCCGCCCCCCCTTATCTGTAAGAGAGTCAAGTGTTTGTGACCGAGGTTTGTGCTTTCACGGTCTTCCCAAGAGTCTTAAGTGTAAAACATTTCTGCAAAAAAGTGTCTCTTTATCTATGTGTTTTCAGTTGCAGGGAATAACCTTGACTAGAGCGAAGGAGTTGAACACATAATCAATGTGTTCCTTTGTTTTCTTAGCATAACAAATTTCCATTACCTTTTAAATACACCTTTTTTTCTCTAGTGATTATTTAAAAGTTCATATAAGCATATATTTTATTTAAGTCCAAATTTCAACATTTTGCTGAGGTTGATGTTATGCATATTTACAAGCTTGGAGATATATTCACTATTATTTCTGGACAAACTGATGCATTTGTTAAAATGCTGTAGAGTCAGACATATTTTTAAAGAATAAAAACTCGTAACTGAATCAGTTTGAGCCGGGTAAATGCTTTAGGAGAGCAATTGTCTTAAAAAGCAATACAATATATTGAATTGGAGGTATGATATATATTAATGTATAACATTTGAATACATTGTCTTGTATTAATACTATCAAGAGCATTTGGTACATTTATATACATGTAAATGAATTGTTTATGCTTTTTGATAATATCAAAGTGGAATACAACTGTTTTTAAAAGTCAAGTCAGGAACAAAGTCAAGTCAGAGTTTAAATATATTATTTTGAGAATTAGCTAATGCTTTGAAATATTTAGAAATTTAAAAAAAAATAGAAATATTGAAAACAGATGTTTGACTAACCCAGAAATATATCTTGAAATAATGGGCAATTTATTTTTCTCATGATAACATTGCTTGATATAGTTTTCTACTGTATTCATTTTGGCTTAAGAAAAGACACTCTATGAAAAAGTTTTTTAAAAAATAAACTCTGATTCTCAAAAGACACTAGGAGATACTTTTGGCACAATATTACAAATTAATGACTAGAGGAAGATGAATATGGAATTATATTTTATTATGTTCATGCTATTATATCTGACAAAATTTGGAGTGCTCAATGGCTTATAAAATTCTTTAAAATATAAACTACCATAGAATTAAGATACCACATACAATTTTTACCCTTTCATGATATTTTTAAGTTTTTAAACTTATTTTAATGTTTCAGTTAAGTAATACCAAATATAATATGGTATTTTAACATCTTTTCTCCTTAAGAAAGGGGAATAGCTTGTATCAGGTAGGTACTCATTTCATCATTCATATACATAAATAACTTTATATATCTTAGATCATATCTTAGATCATGATAATTACATAGAAATTTGATCCATATTAATAACTTTTACAAATGTGGTTACATTTTTCATGTAAGATTTGAAAATGAAACTTTGTTTTTCAGTACTACTGCTGGATTCTAAAGCACAACAAACAGAGTTGGAATGGATTTCCTCTCCACCCAATGGGGTAAGTACTTCTCCTCATAAAATATCACCTTTTATTTTTTAAAGTAAGAAGCACGATCTTCCCCAAACCTCTGGAATTATTCACATTCTTCATATTTAAACTATTTTAATTCCAAATGTCTCATTCAAAATTTTGTTGTGTTATAATGAGACATTGAGTTCTTTGAGTAAGAGAAGGTATACTTTAGTACTTGGAGAAATGGATTTAAAAAAAAAAAACCTCTATAACCATAATCTTTTGAGTTCTTATTGTGAGAGGAATCATACCTCAGGTTCCAGGCTATAAATGCTAACTAATTACAGGGAACATTTCCTTCACAAACTCACTTAAACCTCTTTAGTTGCTTTATACTTCTTAGTATAATCACTAGGTAGGTTGAATGTAAAACAGTATGTGATGTGTTTCTTCTTTTAAAAACAGTTTTAGCATCATTCAAAATACACTTTAAAAGGTAGTTAAAAATATAATATGGTCCATATTTTAGCATGGAATTTGCTATAAAATATTATTTGGATTCTCCAAATTTTGATCATGTGCTATCTGCTGTTATTAATCAGAAACCATGGCAGAGCATGAATATATTATACTAAAAATCTGCTATAATAAATATGAGTAAAAGCTGTCCAATAAAAACCGATGAATATAAGTAAACCCTAAAAATAGTCTAACTATTACATTTCACATGTCTGAAAGGTATATTATTTACTTTGATTTAGTTAATTTAGTTCAACATCTTTGTCTTTAGGTCTTATTTTAATTGTGAGAGAGGGCACATACTTCATCCCTTATGAAGAAAGGGGCTCCGAGAAAGGAGAATATATATCTCATTGTTATTTAAGTTAATCTTCCTTACAGTAAGAAGCCTAAGTGAGATTATAAAAAGTGTAACAAATTTAGCAAAGAGAAGAATGAAAATCTGAAAAGGACTTCTGAGTTTAAGAACAGCATAAAATCAATATGTCATGAACTGAAAGTCAGTTTAATAATGCAGAATGTGAACAATGCAAATCTCCTTTAAATAGTCAGATTTTTTATTCAATTAATATTTGAACGATGCTTAAGATCATATTGTAGTTATCTGTATAGGTCAGATTAAATTATGAAAAAATGACAAGTATTTTACAGATTATAAAAAGTGCACTGAGTTTAAGGTAGGAATGTCCTACTTTTCTCGTAAATGGAATAGTTTCCATGAGTAGAATTATACATTTTAGGAAGTCATTCACAATTAAAAAGAAACCCTTTCTTACCAATGACAGATGTAGCCCGTTTTCTACCATCTATCAATTAAAACAGAGATGGAGGATAGTTTTTATCTTTAAGGAGAAGTAAACTGATACAGGATTGTAGTGATTGCAGTATTTCATCAATGTAATACACAAAAGGATAAATTATGCTTGTCTATGTTATCCTTGACTCAAGTGGGCATTTTATCAGTCCAGATATCATAACAGTTAACCCTAAGAATCTTTAGGAATCAACAGATAATGTTAGGAAATGATGATTGACAATATTTTTTTAATATATGAAATGGATTGGCTTACATGTGATTAAATATCTTGCAGGAAATAAAGTGTTATTAAGATATCTTTAGAAAATATTTTTATAAGTACAGTATAAAAGCTCAGTATCTGAATTAAGACTTCTTTCCTAATGGTGTCATTTGTAGAAATGATTACGATCTCTTGAGAAAGTGAAATAAAACAAGAGTTGTGTTAAATGCATTTATGTAGTCTCACTATTTGTGATCTATACAATCGTTGTTTTGAAATTTTCCCCTCAGGGATAAATTTTTAAATAAAATTAAAATTAACTGGGTTTCATAAGTAGTGAAATTGATTTTTCATACATAAAACAAATATGATTGTTCTTAAAGTTAGAAAAAAGAAATATTGAGATATGCCTTTATAATAATTAGCCTTGGTTTCTTCAGGCTGGGGAATTGTTAAAAAGAGCACATTTATCTTTAGAGCTTTTGATTTCTTGGTGTAGATATCATTAATAGTTTTACTTCTTTTAACAATTTCGATCTAATTAAGAGACCAAAATATCCCCATCCAAATGGATGAATTTGGGTATATTTGGTTAAATGCCATTCAGACAGATGATAAACAGCTAACTGAAACAAAGAGAAATATACATACCATTAACTAGTCACAAACTCAAGTTGTGTTGAATCAAACCTGCACATGATAATGGGTTCTTTGCTGTATTGAGGAGTTTTGGTATGTCTGATAAAATTACAGCAAATATATAATGTCACACAAGAAATTTCTGAATAAGAGTATTTTGCTAATTTGTCAATTTTCTAAAAAACAGTTTTAAAAGTAGATATTAATGTTTTAAAATATTTTAACAAATTAATTCTCTATTCAAGTTTTAAAAATAGGACTCTTTACCACATGCTTATTAGTTTACTTTCTTCTCTGCTTTTCTTGAAACAGTGGTTTAAATATCACATGCTGTAAGATTTTGGATTTGAATACTAACATATTTTCATATTTGGCACTTTATATCGGGGAAATAAAAACACATAGATGATGATTTCACTATTAAGGTAGCCTAAATATAAAGTGGGAAATTTTGTTATAATAGTAAGAAAGGACTTAATCAACTGTTACATTAGTCTTCTAGGATTATTTCAGGTGAATTGAAATTATTTGCTAATGGGCAGTGTAGATATTATCATACATGGCTTAATAGTCCTTAAGATGTTACAAATTCTGCTAAACTTATTATTTTCCCTTTTCATGAAAATAATGTGTTTGCTGTAATATGTATTGCATCAGCATATGAATAGACATTTTTAAACGTGATATTTTTCAAGTAAAAAAGCTTATTACTGAAATATGATCCAGCATGCTGATTTGCCATGTACATTTGATTGTCTATTGAAAGCAATTTATTTATAAAGATGAATCATGCTTTTATAACTACTTATTTATAGTTATGTGGCTTATGTACAGTATTATATATATAACGCTGCAAGAAATAAATAGCTCTGTAAAATGTTACTCCCTTATATCTTATTTTGGAAAGATTGTAAAAGATTTTGTATTGTGAATATCAACATGTTGTGGACTGCTTTTACATTTCAGAGCACTCTTGGCATTTTCTTCCCTGTGTTATTTAGGTGCTCCAAGTTTAACATCAACACTTAAAATGTCAACCGAGTTATCAGAAATTCTGCCATATATCCATATGCATATGCATTAAATGGTAATTTAAGTGATTGTGTTGTGCGCTCAGTCTATAAAAATTACAGTCTCAGTGGAGACTATAGACATAAGCAAACATGTAAAAAGAAACACTAATACACTAGCAAACAGACATTAAACAAAATGAAATATTTATTGTATGTACAAACGATGCAGGCAACCTGAATGATGTTGCGTTACCAGGACGAAGCTGAACTAAGAGTCCTATATTCTTAGATTACAGAGTTTTTGCCAGGGTAGGAATCTACCCAGCTCTTTCACAGATCATCATTTGTACTATGCTAAAGATGCCTCATGCACTTTCAAAGTAAAAATGTTATTATTTTTTTTTTTTTTGCTGAATGACTGATAGCCTTTTTAAAACATTTTACAGTGGGAAGAGATCAGTGGTTTGGATGAGAACTACACCCCGATCCGAACCTACCAGGTGTGCCAGGTCATGGAGCCCAACCAAAACAACTGGCTGCGGACTAACTGGATTTCGAAAGGCAATGCACAAAGGATTTTTGTAGAATTGAAATTTACCCTGAGGGATTGTAACAGTCTTCCTGGAGTACTGGGAACTTGCAAGGAAACCTTTAATTTGTACTATTATGAAACAGACTACGACACTGGCAGGAATATAAGAGAAAACCTCTATGTAAAAATAGACACCATTGCTGCAGATGAAAGTTTTACCCAAGGTGACCTTGGTGAAAGAAAGATGAAGCTTAACACTGAGGTGAGAGAGATTGGACCTTTGTCCAAAAAGGGATTCTATCTTGCCTTTCAGGATGTAGGGGCTTGCATAGCTTTGGTTTCTGTCAAAGTATACTACAAGAAGTGCTGGTCCATTATTGAGAATTTAGCTATCTTTCCAGATACAGTGACTGGTTCAGAATTTTCCTCTTTAGTCGAGGTTCGAGGGACATGTGTCAGCAGTGCAGAGGAAGAGGCGGAAAACTCCCCCAGGATGCACTGCAGTGCAGAAGGAGAATGGTTAGTGCCCATTGGAAAGTGTATCTGCAAAGCAGGCTACCAGCAAAAAGGGGACACTTGTGAACGTAAGTAATATGTGCTCTTAAAATTCCACTTTGTATTTCTTTTCTATTTCAGTATCAGAGATTTTGTGTGGTAATAGTTATTTAAACAAGTGAGTCTGTGCTACACCAGCATTTCTGATTCAGCCGATCTTAAGTGAAGTCACTGTTGAGCTATCAATGATTCCCCACAGTGGTATCTACACTAATGGTATGTAATAAATATTGGCCAATGACATTTGTTACTAAGATTTAATTTGCCCTCTGTTTGACCTAGAAGTCAACAGTTGCACATTGGTCTATGAGATTTAAGAGAAGAGAGTGAGCAGAGTGAGGTGTGACATTAACCAAGATTCAATGACAGGGGATTCCTCCTATTGTGAAATCTGTATTGTTTGGACTTGTAAGTAGTGGGAAAAAGGAGGTTAAAGGGGCTGCTAACAAAAACTCAACTGACAGGACACATAAAAATATATTTCCAAACCTTTAGAATTGTTTTTTATAAATAATGAAACTTTGATATGAAAATAATCAAATTTTACTTGATAAATCTCTGAGGTGACTTCTACCAAAGCCATATTTCTTTTCTGGACTAAATAATAAAACAAATGCTTTTTTGATAGGTCATATTATAGTGGACCACGTTTTTTGTGGAAGTGGGCCAAAGCAAAGCTTTAGTTATTGTAATACATCAGTTAGATGTTATCTATTTTTTGAAACGATAATAGCATACAAATTCATGAACCTTTTCCTCTGTTTTGTAAAACTGGATTTTCTCTTATATAGTATTTTGTAGTCATCATAATTGGCCATTATTTTTCTGTTTAAAGCTATGTCGCATGGATCTTCAAAACTGTTAGATATTTTCCTGTTTGTGAATATCCCAAAAATTCTATAATAAGGTTATATTATTTATATATTTTTAATTTAATTTATAACACATAATGTATTCTGAAAAATAACTTTTATATATTCTTTGTACTTCAAAGCCAGTAATGTAATTTTAATAACTGCAAATCCTAATTACTTTAGAAGGGACTGGAGTTAACGGTAGTAACTTACTATATGCAGATACTCTTCCATATGTTTTACATATACTAGTTCATTTAATGAAATTATCATGTCTCTTTTACAGACAAAAAAAAAATTGGTGCTATCAAGGGTTACTGCTTGCTTGTAGTTACTTTAGGGAGGTAATATCTGTCTTAGCTTAGAATCAGATGCGGGGCACTTTGACTCCTGAGCCTGGGCTTTTGGCAACAATATTGGCCTAGTTTCTGCACAAAGCAAGGAGAATCTTAGCAAATATCATTCTGTTTCATTGCTGAATTCAGATGTCTTGCTCTTAGTAATTTGGTGTATAAGTAATATTACTTCCCCATAAAATTCTCATTCTAGTAGAATATTTAAAGTAATAACAGCTTAAAAGATATTTAGATCTGTGTTGTCGAACACGGTAACCAGGAGCCACATGTGGTTCTTAGGATATAAAAATTGGCTATTCTAAATTGAGATATGCTATAAGTATATTTTGTATACTGGATTTCAATGGATTCACACACACAAAAATAATGTAACATATCATTAATAGTTTTTTTATGCTGCTTACATATTGAGAGAATCATACTTTAGTTATATTGAGTTAAATAAAGTATAATGTTAAAATTAATTTTAATTGTTTCTCTTTTAATGTGGTTACTGGAAATTTAAAAATTATATAGCTTGTTCT
The DNA here is from genome assembly GCF_002288905.1 of Enhydra lutris kenyoni. Taxonomy (NCBI): domain Eukaryota; kingdom Metazoa; phylum Chordata; class Mammalia; order Carnivora; family Mustelidae; genus Enhydra; species Enhydra lutris. The sequence continues at coordinate 901,440 of NW_019154147.1, forward strand.
ATATTTCTATTGGACAAACTATTGAGATGGAGTAACTGAGCAAATATATTTTTCTATCCCGATTAAAGAGTTAAATACTTCATGTGGATGGGCACTAGCATATAAAATACCAAGGACCCAGCACTCAGTTGTCAGCCATGCTACAGCTAATGTCGTGAATTCAACTCTGGGCAAAACAGATGCTATAGGGTTGGGTTTTATAGACCAGTTTAGCAGCTTTCTTTGACACTCCCCTGAAGGAGTCAAACCTGTCTTACCCCCTGTCCTTCTTCTCTATCTCTTACACTGGTAGAATTTCTTACTGGGTGGATCATCCTGCAGGTTCCATACATGTGGAAATAAAACACTGATGAACATTTATTATCAGTACTAGTAGGCAGAATGCTATATCACTGGGGAAGTGTAGAAATAGTCTTACTGAACTAATCAATTCAGTGAAAGGCTATGTTCTTATTGATTGGAAGTTAACAACAATTACTTGAAAATAACTGTAATAGGAAAATTTAAAAATGTACTATTACACTTTGGCTGTAAAAACAGCCAATTTGAGTAGAATTTTGGTTGATGTGAAAGTGGAATTTAAGCTTTTGCACAAATAAAAATGGGAAACATAGTAAATAAAGCAGGAGTATTTACAAAAGTGCCCAATTAAATCTGTCTAAGGAAAGTCTAGGAAATACATTAAAGTTCCTGCTCTTTGAAGGCCTAAAGATTTTTAAGAAAATTATTGTATTTTTAGTATCATTTTGTGTAATTTAACCTAAATGATCTCTTAATTTATTTGTTAAAAACAAACAGGAACCGTTTGTCTTTTATACTTATAAGAGTAGAACTTAGTAAGAAAAACAGTCTTTAACTGCAATAAAGACATTTACTGTGAAGAAAACACTCCCAATTTCTTCCAAATCAGCAAAATAATCTCATTAAATGTGATACTATTAAAATTATCCACATTTACTTATTTCCATTTCAAGAATTAGAACCACATTTGAGTACCAAAATTATTGTCACCTATAAACCACACTTAGGTGGTTAAAAATAAAGTAAAATGACTTCACTGTCGTCTACATGAATCCCTCATTGAAATAGGTGGAATTAAGTATCAGAAAGTGTTCATTAAAAAAACAGTGATTAGTCAAGATGCCTCCTGATGTTCAGTTGAAGGAGTGTGTGCACACTGTTTTAAGTCAAGTAAATGTTTATCACATAACTTTCTTAATTTTTAACCTTGGTGATGTTGACAAAGGAATTAAAGACCTTATACTTAACTGTGGCACTATGTTCATTTACAAAAACGCTTCTCTCCTTGGCATAATTCCAATGCATTGCTGGGAGAGTACTTGCTTCTGGAATCAATCCAGGCCTGCCTTTATAGTATTTCTCCTGTTTCCTTCCAATGATCCTGTTAAGATTTTGAAAACAAATTCCAGTCCCATATTGAGGAAAACTGAAGTGTTTGGGAGAGAAGGCTAGTGAGTCCCTAGCCAAATGAAGGCGGTTAGCCACTTAAAGGCAAGTTTATCAGGGCACTTTATGGAGTGGAAGTCCACGGTGATATCTGTTAGAGTATAATTTCAAATATGAACAACTGCGAAAACTGATCACGGTTTTGATTAATTCATGTAAGAGCTTTTTTTTTCTCCATGATTCTGAAAAAAAACAAAAAACAAAAAAAAAACAAAATAACAACAACTCAATTTTGAGAACTAAATTCGTTTACTAATATATGGAAATTTCTAATTCTTTATGATAATGCATTAATGAAGATAACTCTTCAGTCATTTATAAGTATGTAATTCCAGTTGGTTAGTAAGTTTTTATTGTCAAAAGGTCATTTAAAAAAAAAATTAGCCATGAGTTGTCACAGCTTCTATGCAAACCAGCAGATTATTTTCTTTATATACATATATACTCAGAAGACTAATAAAATTATATTCTGAAATATATTTTTGAAGTTTTTGGAGTTTCTGTATAATTTGGTTTCATTTAAAAAGTAGAATAGTATTTGCCAAAGTGTGGAGCTAAGTATTTTAACAGGTTTGTATGGGAAATTTGCAGTTTACACTAGACAATTGTGTTAATTTTAGTGAGTAGTCCTTACCATATCACTAAGAGATTGAAGTATTTTTCTCTCTTAAACATATGAAGAAACTGAAGCTCAGGGATATTAATATGTAAGAAAACTGTGTAGGAATTCAGTATGCTGTTTACGAAATCAAGTCTTTTTTCCCCACTGCACTACACTGCATCCTAAAATTTGTCCTGGACTTCAACCAATGGATTCTAGTTACTGAAGAAATGGTGAAACTTTATTCTAAGTAAGGTGACCATATGCCTCATTTATCTGGGATAATTGTTCTTTCAATACTGTCTCTCTTTGCTTTCCAAAGTGTTCTGATTTAGATGATAAAATATATGGTCTCCTTAATTGTAAAAAATCCAAGGATGTTATGCAGTTTACATGTACTTAGACCGTAGAGATGGGCTCTACTTGCTTTATTTATATTGCTTAATTTTGATTTTTTGAATTAAAACAAAAATTTAGGAATTCCTTTTTTGATAATTTTAGTGTAAAAGGGAATTCCAATAATTTCAGATTTCTAATTTTTATCATAAGGAATTTTTGTAATAGTTGCTTCTTAATATTTTATATTAATATGTTAACAGCCTTGTCATTATTTTATTAACATATAATTAAGAGACATATAACACATTCAATTAAATAAAAACATTTATTCAATTTGAAAGCATCGATAATATTAAAACCTGTGTTGATTAGATTTTTTGAAAACCATGTTGTTGTTGTTGTTGTTGTTGTTTTCAGTAAAGTAGTATGTAATTTGTACCACCACATTTTATGAAAACAAGTGGGTCTTCATAATATATTTGTTTATAATCAAACATAAACAGAAAAGTAAAATACACTACAGGGTTAATAGCTCAGATGTAGAGTCACAGAGTTTTCAAATTCTGGCTCTACAACATACCAGCAGTGTAAAATAAACTTGGGAAATTTCTCTAAACCTTAATTTTCTTAAGTATAAAATGGGGCTAATAAGATAGTACCTCCCGCATAGAGTTCTTGTTAGAATTGAATGAAACAATGCATGTAAAAACCCTAAGAGTAGTATCTGGGACATAGCAAATAATCAATGAATGCTTGCTATTATCTTGTTATTTATAATGTAACATGGAATTTGCCAAGTAAAGAAATCTCATGGCAATGAGTGAATGAGGATAGCTCTCACAGGCCACAAATAGTTAAATATCTTTTAAGCCAGTAATTTCATCCCTGGTAACTTATTGGAGAAGATATTTCAATGAAAAAAAATTTTTTTTTACATAACCTTTTCTTTCCCCAGTGATGTATACAATTTAAATATTGGAAATAACCTAAATGTCCAAAGTTAAGTGCAACACCGTGATTCAAATTTGTCCTTAAAATATCAGCAATGTGATATAGGAATTATAAATTGCTCTCTATTAATAATTTTGAATGAAAAATTAAGAATTAAATTTGCAGACACCGATATTTAGAATACGGAGGATATACATAAGGAAAAGAATAGATGCAAAGCATAAATAACACAATCGACATGTCAGACTGCTGGGATCGTGGGTGATCTTTTGTTCTCTGAGTTTTTAAATTACCTTGAGCATTGACTTTTTTTTCTTAAACAATTTTAAGTTATGTGTAATCTGCTATTTCATAAAACAACAACAACTTGAGTTGTATCTTGAATATACACGGCTTCTCAAGTAAGTTAGCATCAGTGTAAAATATGGGGCTCAGGTTACTTACTACTGTAAGTAGAAGACAGTTTAAAAAATTTAAAAGGGGGAGATTCGAGGCCTTCAGCAAAAACAGGTCATTGATTTTGTTTGCTTTCTAGTTATTCATAGAGGGCAAGAGCTTATTTTAAGTGTTTTACATGTATTAATTCATTTAATCTCTCAAAGAGGAATATTACTAACTTACTTAATCTAGTAGGTAGGCACTATCATCGTTCTGTTTCAAGGACAAAAAATACTCCAACTAAAATATTATATTATTTACCTATATTAAATCATGTATGTGATATATATACACACACAATATATGTATGTATGTATATATACATTTACATATACATATGACATATAGATGCAAATACACACACACACACACACACACTACTGTATAAGGAAACCAAAGCACAGCGAGAAGTGGGTGAAGTACCTACAATTGCATAGAATGGTAGACTGCTGTTTAGTCAAGGTGGTCTGGCCGGGAATCCTGGCCACTAACCAATACAGTGCCCAAATCTTTACAGATTCTCACAGTTACCTATTGTATCTTAATCCTGCACATTCCTGAGTTCTTCAATGAGCTCTCTCTTCCAGATTCTCTTGGTACTTACCATGCCTTGCATTTTTCAACCTACAGTGCCAGCTAGCCTGTGTCAGCTGATTGAACTTGTGCCTTTCCTTACAATTTCAAGTTAAATGCCTCTTACTCTCTGCTAGATCATCTGTTCTTCTGGATACTTATACTTTGCTCTTTCCCAGTGGGAATCATCACGTGCAATCTGATTTTTTAATTTAATTTTATTTTTTATTTATTTGTCAGAGTGAGAGAGAGCACAAGCAGGGGGAGTGGCAGGCAGAGGGAGAGGGAGAAGTGGACTCCCTGCTGAGCAAGGAGCCTGATGCAGGACTTGGATTCCATCCCAGGACCCTGGGATCATGACTTAAGGCAGAGGCTTAACCAACTGAGCCACCCAGGCACCCTGCAATCAGATTTTAATCTTTATTTGTAATTCCTTTTACAGCTTATACAACCTATGGTTTTCTACTACAGATCATGGTTCCCACCTAGCACAGTTCTTGTATCACTTTCATCTTCCAATAAATGTTTTTGAACTTTCTCAAAGACTTATGCATACACTGCCCACTGCCAAGGAAAATATTTTTTATTTTATATTCATATCACTACTTAATTTCTTATCTATATGGTTATCCTCTATGATTAGCCTTAAACCTGATAAGTATGAGAACCTCTCATTATATTTTCTTGTCCTCATAGCATATAGCAAGATGATATGCTGATTATTAGAAAACCTGGACAGGAATCTGCCCCAGATATGGAATTTATTTCTATGAAAACAATGTAACTATATTTATTCATTGTCATATTTCCATTCTCTGTCACTGTCTTTGTGTCTTTCTTTTAATTTCTGTGTCTCCCTCCTCTAATGAAATGAAAGCCGTTTCACCTTTGTTACCAATACCTATGTCTTGACAAAGAGAGAGTTACAAGAGCCTGGTAACATTTTCTAAAATAAGAAGGTCTTGGGGTGTTTGGCTGGCTCAGTCAGAAGAGCATGCCACACTTAATCTCAAAGTTGTGAGTTCGAGACCCATGTTGGGTATAGAGATTACTAAAAGAAAATAAATAAACTTAAAAAAAGAAAACCTTGAAGTATATTTATGTTGATCTTATATGGGAAAGTGATTTTTATAAGAAAATTTTGCTTCCAAATTATATATTGTAAATACTAACTTGAATTGCAAAATAAAATGAAAAAATAGAAAGAAACAAACCTGAGCTATATTTTAGTCTATAAATCAGAAATTATGTAAATTCAGTATCATGTCCAAAAATATTTCTATTTGAGTTATAGCTAATTACAAATTTTTATACTCTTCAATTATTCACTTTCATAAACTTGTACTTATACAAGGCATCTTTGAATAGGTAATGAGCATAGATCTGGAATTAGTGCCATCCTTATGCTCCTGTCCCACAGGGCCTTTTCATAGTGTAACTACTGTTACCAGTTTCTTCTGTCCTTTATGGAGATATCTGCTCATAATTCTTTAAAAACATGGATAATATCATGGGCATATTTAAGTTAGAATCATATTACAATATCTTATAGGACACCATAGACTTTACATAACATTAAACTTCTTTTTACTCATCTTCAGTCATCTTTGTATGTGCCCGCAGCTCACTGAACATGGTAACTATACAGTACATAAAGAACAGGAAGAAGGAAGACAAGAAGTGAGGAGAGAATAAGGAAGCAAGGAAATATGAAATTGATGTATAGGACTTAACCTTGCTACGATTTATATGACTTCAGAACATTTCTAATTGTCCTAACTTCGGCAAATATATGGTCAAACTTATGTATTTCTAGTGACAGCTAAAATTGTCATTAATTTCTAGCAGGCAGTGTCGTAATACAAATCAATGATACCTGCAAATTTTGCATTTGGTTTCTGTATCGAACTTCTAGGCATTTCCTCTAAGAAGATACATGATAATTATAATCCACAAAAGATTTTATTTATGATGATATTATGCACAATATCGTTATTTTATACAAATAACAATATTATTTTCATGGGAGAAATTAGAACCAGCTATACATTTGCTGTTTTCCTCTATGTGTATAAAAATCTGATACTGATTCAGAGAGGAAAATTTCAGAAAGTCTCCATATTCTAATTTTCCTACAACTTAAGAGAATTTAAGTTATCCCATCCTCTGCAAAATATCTTCCTAATTAAGTTTATGGAGGCACATCTTTATTAGGATATGCATGTCATGTTATTATGTGAAAAGTAGAAGGCTACATGAATATATAATATGAGTTTTTTAAAAATCTGGTAAAGCAGTTCAGCTTTGAGTTTAGGTCAAATTGATGAGTTATAGACATTATTTTTGGCTTTGATTGTAACACCAACTTTGTTAAAGATTATAGAATCTATGTATATATATATATCATAGTATTTTTCCCATGTAACAGCATTTCATAGGAACACAGAAAAAGATATACCTTCGTTGGAGTAAATGTGTAATTATTTCTCTCAGATTCTGTGGTTTTGTGAAGAAATATGGAAAGTTTATTATTCAGTTTACTTTGTTTAGTCTGGGGTCAATGAATGATATAGAAAACCAGGCAAAATACATTCTGGAGTAGAGGAATTTGTAAGTTGTTTCAAGGTTATAATTTTTGTGCTCTGGGTTTTGAATTTTTCCATTTGAAATGAAAAAAATTACTTACTGTTAATGATGATATTATCTTTTGTTTCTAAGAGAAAACCAGGAGGTGGGGCACCTGGGTGGCTCAGTGGCTTAAAGCCTCTGCCTTCAGCTCAGGTCGTGATCCCAGGGTCCTGGGATCAAGCCCCGTATGAGGCTCTCTGCTCAGTGGGGAGCCTGCTTCCTCCTCTCTCTCTCTCTCTCTGCCTGCCTCTCCACCTACTTGTGATCTCTCTCTCTCTGTCAAATAAATAAAATCTTAAAAAAAAAAAAAAAAGAGAAAACCAGGAGGCTTTGAAAGGACACATACTATGCCTTATATTTTTTCATGTGTTACCCAAGTAATACGTAGTTTAGTTTCTCATCTATGGTGATGTTAGCCTCTAGCCTGCACTGAAGCTATTAATGTTAAGTTAGAACATTTTTTTTTAATTTTATTTTTTATAAACATATATTTTTATCCCCAGGGGTACAGGTCTGTGAATCGCCAGGTTTACACACTTCACAGCACTCACCATAGCACATACCCTCCCC